>NW_027249693.1:0-94670 GCF_030848795.1 Temnothorax nylanderi | reverse complement strand
GATAATTTTCCCTTCGCGAGCCACTCTTGTTTACAATACAAACTCTTTTCCTCCTACTCTTTCTCTCTGTACGTTCCCGGCATTTCTTGTCTCGAATTCTCTAACCACATCGTTTCCGTTTGTTTCGTTCTCCGCGCATTGTTTGCACTTTCTGTGACATCGCGCCGCCGGATGCGACGCATCCGTTTTACGCGTTGAAAAGCACCACGGTAGAATCTTTGACCTGCGAAAGCTTCCAGAGACGATGTTTGATTTGGTGATTTAGCATTTCGTGAGATATCCACGAAATGTCATTCAAGAAATCTCGAGTCAACTGTTGATAATATAACACACGAATTATTATAATTATTATTTTGCTTTGTATGTGTGTCGGCCATTTATTACGCGGCAGTCATTCGCATAAATCGACTTTCAGCAGCGAATGCACAAAGTGCTTTCGATTTCTTTCCGACTTCCTGCAATGCACGGCTATGCAAAAAAGTCTGGTCTGAGCAGCCGTCTCAAAGCGGCGGAATAGCGGATTCGCGGAGAATTAATTTCGCATTAATATTTGTTCTCGATATATTCGTAGGCGATGCACTATCTCGGCGCGCTATTTCAGCCAATCTCAGTCGATAAATCTTTTTGCCGTTGCATGCTCGTGATTTTTGCGAATTGAAAGATGCAAAAAAAAAACAAACGGTAAATTACTTAACAGGAACGATCAATTTGAGAAAACGTTTCATCACGGAATCCTTACAAAGGCACGAAATCACTTTCGCGAAATAAATGTGCGGGATTCACTTCGCCCAATTATCCATTTATTTCCCGAAAATTACTGCTTCAATCGCATTTTTCGTGTAAATATATTATAACATAGACTCGTTTCTCTTTTACTTTGTGCACGCGATACACGGATTGTTACTCTTTGAAATCGTAACATTCGTAACTCAATATCTGACTTGTTACTTTAACCCGTTTTTAAAGTAGTGGAACACTTTTATTTACTGTTATTTTTATAAAAATTCATACAGTGTTTTAGATTTTAAGGCAGTTTCAATTTTTCAAAAACTCTCTGTGGAAGTTCTACCTTGTGCAAACTTTGAGATATTGAGCTAAATTTTTTAAAATAAATAGAGTATTATTAAAGAATGGTTTTGATTTTGATGATAATTGGTAAAAGGGTCATTTTTTATGAAATTTTGAATATAAAATTTTTTAAAAATATTAATTTTTTAAGTGTTTTTAATTTAAAAAAGTGTACAAATTAGAAACTTGCACAGGAAGCCAATGTATTATATGCTAATAATTTTGCTAATTCCTCATAGAGAAAGTTTTATGAGTAAAAAAAATGGTGAAGAAGCAATGTGCAACACTGTTGGAAAAATTTTGTGTAAAATAATCAACACATACATGCGTAGATTTAACAGATGCCTGCTATGTTAATTGAACTTAACAAAACACAAAATGTAAAATTATTAAAATAATTTAAAAAATATGTTAAAGTAACACAATTTAAACGCATTTATTAAATGTGTTAAAATTTACAGAAAAAGAGTGTTGATTTTATCTTACAATTTTAACTTCAACATAAAAGTTATGTTAGTTGTACACATAATTAACCTCAAATTACGATCAGAATTACATTTTCTTTCTGTTGAAATATTTTAATATATATAGTATCGGTGTTACTATTTAATACATCCATAGTATGTTAAATTAACACAAAAATTTGCGTGGACCGTTTGGGACATGTGATTTATGTTATATTTAACACAAATTTTCCAACAGTGAAGTTTCTAATTTGCACACTTTTTTCTTTCTATTCAAATAATATTCTAATGTAATAAATTTGTCATTACAGTTAAATTTGACAATTCTAGAACCTTCAGTATACACCAAGTATTTATAAAGAACTGAAGAAGATTTGACAAACGTTATTAACAAAACGTTATTAAAAGTACGTACATAAGCGAGTAAACAGTGAAATCAACTTCGTGGAAGGCGGCGCACTATCCATGGAAAGTGAGAGAATTAAAAACAGAACGCTATTCGCGGAAAACTGCTCAAGGAAGTCACCGTTGTTCACTGAAAGGATTAAAATCCGTGCACCTTTATGGATACAGCGCTCGCTTACTTACCGGAGAGAGGAAGGGCCCTCCCGCTTTCCTTTTTCTTTCTCCCTCGCCCGTTTCCCAACCGTCTTCGCCCTCTTCAGCCCGCCGAACCTCTTCGATGTTCTCTGTGTTCTCCCGGAGAGGCCGCGACCAGCAATCAACGTAATGCACCCGCAGACACAACCCTGCCCACCCCCGTCGGCGCACACAGACGCAAATGCAACCATCGGCATCGTAGGCGCGCGTGTACGCTGACGAACACAGGCTCGGTACGGTACGGGTACGGCAAACGGCCAGGGTACATACCTCCGGGCCAAAGGCCCCGATAACACGAGAGTGCCCCGGAGTAATGCAGACGCAATGGCAATCTCTTCGAGAGCAACGAAATAGATCGTAGGACGTAGACCGATAGCGCAAAACCATCGCGGCCAGTATAAGCAGCCAGACTCTTTCTTTCTTCCTTTCTTCTTCCTTTCTTCCTTCTTTTCGAAACCTTCCTTGGAATTCTAAGTAAGCTCGCTCGTCACTAACGGCGAATCCTTCTGGTAAACCTAACCCGAAAAGTTCGTAACTTGGATATTTGTTGCGCGCAGATGCTCCTCCATTCTTTGTGTATTTGCAAGATCCTCGTGGGGGAGAGAAGAATATATTCGGCTCTGGAATTTAAGGGAAGGAACTTGTTCTCTATTCGGTGCGCGTTGCAAAAATGCCTTTGCGTATGCACGCGTTCGGAAAACTGTTGGCCTAATTGGCGGTTTGGCTTCTTAGGATATCAGAGAAGTTAGTATGCATGCGGCTTCTTCTCACAGGCGTGGTCCGCGAAGCGTGCGACTACGGAAATTCCGTATAACTTGGACGGTTAGATAAAAATCCTGCATAATTTGCGATGCGAGACACGTAATGTATTCCAGATAATATATTCCGGAAAAGAGAATAAGTATATAGGATCTTTCATTAAAGAAAAATTATGAACTTAAACTACCATTAATTTCACCACTGCGTATTTTAATTTCGGGTGAATTATTTTTTATCAGCTGCATTGCACACACGAAAATTAATTCACGAAAATTTAAGGAATTAATTAATTAAACTTTTTATACTTTAAATAAAATGTAGCTCGGCAATTAAGCTCCATAAATATAACATATTGTTATAAGTAAAATATTATTACAGTGATATATTACTGTAATAATGTTTATGCATTCTCTGATAATGTTCCTTCAATTTCATTGCGAAAGGTTGCGAGATAGCGTAGACATTTCGTGTAACGCGACAGAATGAAAAGGAGATTATTTGAGAATGATACGATATTAATCTGACAATGACCTAGGACGTTAATTCGTGCTGCTAGTATATACTATATAGACGTCGTTTCACCCTAACACCAGGCAGAAGTACGCGCCAGCAAACTCATTATTCTTCTTGTCCTGAGGGCGCGGCGCATATCCTGCGCGCTCTCCTCGTCTATGCGCGAATAATCTTCGCCAGGATTTCGCCATTGTATTATTGTGTCTGCCACCGAGTGATAAACTGCGCATTCCACAGGGAACACCGCTCCGCTCATTACTAATATAGTCGCACGACGGCGTCGTCCTATCGTAGTTAACGGAGCTCTCATTGCGTCCCCTGAGAAGCCCCAAGTTAAGGACTCGTCCGCTTCAAAGCGGACTATCCCGCGCGGGAATTCCCCCCCCCCTCCCCCCGTAAAAAGAATCTGGATTCTTGAATTGAGTATATCACGAGCGGCGTTTTCATCCCGGAAGTAGCGAGACGTGCAGAAGGAATGGATTTATTTTCCACCAGCAGACACATAGTTGCGTGCTCCCTCATTTAACTCGCTATTTTTTTTTAGGAAAAACAGAAATCTGGAAATAAATGTTGACAGAATTCGAAATAAAAAATATTCAGTTGAATTAAAATTGATTTGCTCGCCAAAGTTACACTTTATCGTACATGTTTAGATTTTGCTCGAGGCAGTATAATAATAAATATGAGAGAGAGAGAGAGAGAGAGAGAGAGAGTGTGTGTGTGTGTGTGTGTGTGTGTGTGTGTGTGTATGTCACAGTAATATGTTCTTGTAATTTTTTTATCGAATCGGTCTAACTTAATAAAAACGAAGAAGTAATTTGCAACGCGAATTCAATATCTTCTGCCAGCAATACGCAGGCGTTGCTAATTCAAGACAGTTGCAGTGGGCATAGGCGGATTACGAAAACTCATTAACCGACTAATACCTCCTTTAAACGAAGAAGCCTTTTCGCCGTACACACGTTCCAATGGAGCCGTCGCAAACTTGCGGATAAAACAATCTGACCCCGACCGATACGCCGATATACGGTGCATAATAGCCGTCGCGATAACGTATCGCCCGAAGCTGGTTGAAAGGAGAGGGTAGGCGAGAATCAATTTATTATCACGATAAAAGAGAAGGAATGTAAGCAGGTATTATTACAGAGTTTCCGAACATTTAATCATAAATATCGACAACGATGAGGCTGAATAAAATTACTTTACACGAGCAAAAACAGATATGAAGTGCCGAGGCGAGCGAGATATGAGCATATAACGTGAGATTGCTACGGAAAGTCTTAATTATACTTTTGGGAAGAGGTACAAGAAAGCTTCCTTGATTTCGCGGGAGACAAAAGCTTGTGCCCAGGCGAGGAAGGGGAGTGGAAGGGGAGATTAAAGAACGAGCGCATGCAGAATCGATCGCTGAATTACAGCCACATTATGACGGCGAAATTTGCTGGGGCCGCACTTTTCCGGCCCGCAGTGAATTAATCCGCGAGAAAGAAGACTCGAGCGGCCCCCGCCGACACCGGGAGCCTTGAAGCCGATGATTCATTTCGGAGGAAGCGTACAGGGCAACTGATGGCGGCGGCGCGGCGGAGAGCTGCCGCGGCGGGAGTGCGCCTCGGAAGAGGATTCCGGTAACGAGAAGCCCAGGCTCGCCGATTAAACGATCGAAAGATGCTGACGTGCGTGGACCATTGTCTAGGAAATTCGTTGGCGAAAATTATCGGGGTTTTTATTAATCTCGCGGAACCTATCGCAAATGTTTTTAATATGTTTTTGAATTCGATAAACATATGCATATATAAGATATTATATCCTGTCATTTGATTGTTCTTTTTACATAAATTGATTCCTCTTATCATTCTGCGTATAAACACTGTTAAAATAAGAAAAAGTGAATATAAAGGATTTTTCATATTTTATAAAAATGAAATATATGTAATATACTCTGTAATCAAAAGTGAAAAAATTACGATATAATAATTTATAGGAACTCTTCTCTTTTTGTTTAGCCAATAGGTATGCACTTGAAGAAATATGAGTGGGTAGGCGCGCCTGACATCGGCGACTGTTCGTTATGGGTCAGATCAGCCACGTTAGAGTTCGACGACGGACTCTGGCAGTGCCAAGTAACCGCCAGTGATTTCACTACGCAGGACGCGTTAGCATCCGAACCAGCGAGGCTGGTCGTCAGAGGTAAATGTTATACCCAGATAGAAAGTGAGAAAAAAAAATCTTGATTTTGAACGTGTGTTTTATTACGCGAGTCAGTCCTGTTCTAAATATTTAATAAACGACATGGAAGATGTATAGATAGAAATAGCGAAAGCACATACCATGTCGTACAATAGCGATCGCATTATTGCGTCATTACGGGATGATAATTACGATGTAATTCGACGAGGTTGAGGAATCGAGTCGTATTCAGCCAAATCGAATCATCTTGTTTTCTCATGTTAATGGTTGGGAAATAATTGATTTCGGAAGCTCGCGTTAGCGAAACGATCGACACGATTGTTACACACCGCGCGCGCAACAATTCGCATAATTCGATAAATACTCACGTAGATTCGCACTTTGGCCTCCGCCATCATCGTTATCCTCGGAATTACATCGTGCTTCATCGAATATATATTTCGTGTTTTTTATCGGCCGAAATTATGGTAGATTTAATATCTCTCGTCCGGGGATCATACGTACGTTACACCGAGTACATACGGCGATTAGTTGTACAAAACCACCCGGGGGCGACTACCTCGATGTTACATTCGCCTGCAGTTAATCCCATGACACAATTAGCAATAAAGCAGCAGGATTTATTTCCGCGCCGTAAAAATAGGGTTTGCCAAGAACACAAAAATCCCCGCTTCTTTTTGTTAATCTTGCGGTAACTAATTGCAATTTACACCTCCGTTAATATTTATGAGGGTAAAATTCAAATGTATCGATCGATATTTTATCGCGCGTATAAAGATATTATGTAAAATCTGACCGTAGATTTGTACTAAATTCAGTGATATCGTGAATTTGTAAGTAATATGAGCGTAAAGAAGGATATTATGGAGGGTTTCAATAATATTTCGAAGTTTCTTCTTTTTCGTCGTCTAAGATTGAAAGGGCATTCAGTGCTTTCGGGGGGGGGGAGGGGGGACGAGGGGGTGCCATGCCGGCGCGTCGACTGCGCGAGAGCGATGGCATACGGCGGGATTAATCCGTGCTAATTTTCTCATTCCAGTCAGCCCTCAGCGACCGCAGATAGAGTACGCCGACCGTCTAATTCTCCCCGGCAGCAACGTGACAGCCCGAGCAGGTGAGATCGCTACGCTCACTTGCAGAGCGCGGTATGGGAATCCTTCGCCTCTAATTAAATGGTTCGTAATTGTTGCACGTAGATTCCGTACTACTTAACTTGCTGCGCCGCCGAAACCCCCCTTTGCCTGGCACGCGCGATCTCTCGCTTCGCGTGTCTCGCTCGCTTCTCCGTCCCCCGCGCGGCTCCCCCGTCTTCGTCGCGCGCCAAGTTTCCTTCCGCTCGTTTGCCCTCCCCGTTACGAGCGTAATTATTCGACAATTTATGGATCTCGCGGATTAAATGGAATGTATCGGTTATAAGGAGAAGACGATAAACATACGGAATCGCTTGCCATTTTCATTTAACTTTTAAGGGGGAATGTTTGAGCGGAACGTAAAATTTCAATTTTACTGAAACTAACAATCACATCGCAGCTCTGATGAAACTGCGTAATTTTCGAATTACGAGTTATTTTATCGCTAAAATATTTCTTTCATCGAAGATTCTTTTTCTCTCTTCGGACTTTGAAAGATCTGCTCTTCGCGATTTTTTCTCATTAAGGGCCTTTCTTTCGGGCTCCGTGATTGAACGGTTTGTCTTAGGTAATCAAAATATACGTTACTATCGATTCCGAGGCGTCTTCTACCATCGACGTGCCTCTTCTTCGGCCGTCGTTGGAGCGCGCTTGTTCCCGCCGCTCGAAGATTCCCCGTAATGCATCGAGGACGCTGTCGATGGTAGAACACGCGCCCCATGAATAATCATGATCTATTCTGCATCGTGCCCGAGTGAAATTAAGGAGGCTACACGATGCATTTCGGTGCGCGACGGGAAAACATCGGAAGGGGAGTCTCATGCGAGGGATCAGCGGACGGCGAAATTTTTGGTCCGGTTTTTCTTGCTTCCCACGACATCGCACGACATCGTCTCGGGTCGCTCCGAGAAAGCGGAAAGCGCTCGCGGGAGCGGGGTTTTAATAGTTTTACGGCGGAACAAAAACAAGCGTCTCGCGGCGAGAAAGAGAGAGAGAAAGAGAGAGAAGCGCAATCTCTCTTGGCTTTAAACCTTGCAATTTTCGGTTAGCGGGACGGCTGGCGTCCGTAGAGCCTCGGGTCGCGTTTCAAATTGTAGACGAGGTCCCTTGACAAGGCGACTGTTCTCCTCTGCCAGCCCTCATCTGCTCTCGCTTACCCACTTACTCACTGGGAATTATCCTAATTGGCATACGCGCGGCGCAGCGCGGAATATGTGTATGCATAAACGTGTTAATTATGACCGTGCGGAGAGACCGGGAGGTTGCACGGGCGTGCAATCGAATATTGAGCTTCCATCCCTAAAAAGATCATCGTCGACAAACGAGGTGGCTGTCGTGATAATTGTTACGCAAATCGCGAACGTAATGTGCCTGAGATAAGTTTAATGCGCTATACAGCTTTGTGAATACAACGACTTGCTCCTTTCTGTTTACGAGATACGAATTTATGTTTTCATATTACCCTTTCATATTATCTTTCGCACGATAATAACTCCGAGCACCGAGAGGCTTAATTCACGAGAGTGCCGCCGTTAGTCGGAGTCCGCGAAACTGCGCGCAAGACTTAAGAAGAGCAGAATTCTGAATAATCCGCGACGATAAGCCTCGATGGGGAAGGTTGGGTGGGGTAAGACGGGAGAGGGTGAGAGGGCCAGGCAGAGAACGGCGCGGCGCGGTGGCGAAAACGGGGATGATCGAGAGCGAGATAGAGAGCGAGACCGCGGAGGAAGATGTCGAGGAGAGGAGGGGGAGCGAGTAAGAGTTGTTGCAGAACAGCCATTGGAAATGCAAATTTTCGGGGCGATATGCAGGTACGTGGGCGAGACCGAGATGAGGACGTTGCGGCCCCAGGTAAACTCGACCGAGATAGATAATCCGCGCACTTGGGCAACCTACAGTGTTTGCGAGATTCTGGCTGAGCGATCACGTTACGGGCAGCCGATCAGATGCGTCGCCATCCATCCGGCGTATGCCAATCCCACAATGTCGTCCAGCATCGAAGTGAGATTCGACGTGCGATGTAAGTAGACGCGATTTTCTTCGTAAGATTGCGAAGGGGGAAGTCATTAGATCCCGTTGGAAATATGGAAATGCATCGATGATTAATGTCTCGGGATATTTACGGCATACGCGCGTGTCTTGCCGTCATTTACATTAACGAGACGTTCACCTTAACGGTGATTATCAATTTTAGAAAGAGGAAGTCAATTAATTTTCACTTACCATGGATAGAGGAAGTTGGGGTAAGTTGGACCACGCTAAGCCTTTTTCAAGATAACTTGAAAACGTGTTTAAAATTTTTACTCATAATAATATAATATAATATACATATAATGGATGTCGTGATGGTTCAACTTGCCCACGTGGTCCAACTTACCCCAACTTCTTCTAACTGGCGATAAAAAAAAGGAAAGTAGTAAAATAAAAGTTGATAGTAAGAAAAGAGAACAGCAATGGCGATAATGTAAGGACGAAGGCAGGTGTGAAAATAACTGGAGATAGAAGTTAATATTTATTACGGAAACTTTCAAGCTTTTATATTTTTAGATCGTCTTCAAAGTAAGATTATATCGTATTATAAAATTATCGCCAGTTGTCCTTGGTAAATGAAAATTAATTAACTTCTTTTTTCCAAAAATTACAATTAATTATTATTATTAAGGTCATCAAATGAGATTTGTCTTGTTAGTGTAAATGACGCTAAGACTCGCGCGTCTGCTGTAAATATCAAGTGACGTGTGGTATAAATAGATCCTTTAACAAACTTGGTTTATGAACTCGTCTTCCTCGCGCCGAGAAAATAGAACTCCGTTAGGATAGTTTAATCCTTCGCCGTTTGCGAAGTTTGTGCCTGAATACAGACGAGTTTCTAATTGATTATGAACGATGACAAGAATCGTTGTCTCAGCGGATTATAACGGCTTATTAAGTCTTCTTAATGGGCATCGCTAATTTGAGAATATACGTCTGGAATGCGCGTGGATGGAAAATTCTTATCTGTCATGAAACAATACGTACACACGAAATGAAAGTATAATAGGATACGTTAACCATATATAATAATCAGTAATTATTACGGCTTTGATATCTGTATCTGACAGTTTGGAGAGGTGATAGTACACAATGGCCGCAATGAATTCTATCGAATATTCGCTTGTATTAAACTTTGAACAGTTTTGCCCCAAATATGACATCGATGTTGAATCAGCGGGCTTTGTTCCCATTATCCTCTTCACATATATAAATATCGAAATACACGAAGCGATACGCATATTAAGTTTCAACAGTATGTCGCCATAATAAACACTTTTTTCAACGTAAGGCGAAATGTTGCGCGATTATACCTGTGTTCGTGAAAGAAGCTGCTTTCTTTGAAGCAGACTTTCGAAATAAAATGCGCAAAGAAGGACGGAGCGGTAGGTCGAGATTAAGGTTGCTCTTCTTTTTTTTCCCTTGCATAGTCGTGCCGGTCATCAAGTGTGTTGTATGCATAATGGAAACGGCGGAAGAAGGGAGAAAATATACGACGCTGGAACTTCCCTTCCTTCTCAGCCGCCATCTGCACGCGTAGAAATATATTTCTAGCCATAATGAAAAACTTTCGAACAAATTTCCGGCAGCGTAGCTTGCTGCTGTGTTTAACTCGCATAATTGACAGTGCTCTGATACACATTCTCGATTATACCAAACTCTACATAAAACTACTTCTTAGAAATAATATGATATTTAATAAACTAGGCTATATTATAAAAGTGATTGACAGGAAATTGTTTTCTCATTGGCAGTTTTACTTTCAGAAATTATCAATATACAAAAATACATAAAATACATAAAATATAAAAATATGCATTTTTATATTTTAAATTAACGTTTGAGTTAATCAGCTTATTTATTGTATATTCACGCTTTTGATATAAATTTACAATGTATTAATAATCAATCATATTTACCTACTACATTTACAAATATTCTCTTTCTAAAGAGAAGTGATTTAGTTAAACTAAATTGAAATGGAGCTAAAATCAAATCAAAGCCGAAAATGTCTAATTAGAACTATTATAATATTTATAATTATAGAATCATTAAAATAATTTCTTGATCCACTATTTTCGATTTGATTTTAACATACTATGGCTACGTTTATATATAGTGACGTAGATTATAGGATTTTCAGTACTGGCAGTGAACATCGGAACCTATATATCTAACAGTTTATATAATGCAGTCAGTTAGGCAGTATATAATACAATATAGAATCAATATATTTCAGGACAAGAAAAATCCATTATGCCGTTCGTAAATTAAAGAAAGACATCGCGCGCTCGTAACTTTTACACGATAAAGATAGGTTGAAAGAGCGCCGATATTCTCATCGTATTATCAGGGCGATAATATCGGTGCAAAAGCGCATTTGGTAAAAAAATTAGGAGGACACGGGGCCAACGTACGTTTCTCGCACAAATTGCAGGGAAATAGTCCGCCGGCAAAACGCCCGGTCATGAAAAACGGATCGGCAAAAAAGTCACTGTACTGTGGCACGTCCGTGTAACACACTGACCTCAAACCGTTTCGCATCTCTGACCATCCCCAACAATACACCGATTTAACCCGGGCGCGCATTCTCACGCACACACATGCAGACGCATACACACGGCAGGAAACCGCATGTTTCCCTCTCTCTCTCTCCCCATTCCCCTTCTCCTCTTTCTTTCTCATCAATCTCCCTCAAATCAGTACGTCGTGATGTCATGCGTTTTAACCTTATCGACAATTCGATGCCCGGCTGAACATTCAGGCAGATTTTAACGCTTTTTGCGAAACCATGCTGCAGCGGACAGCAGCCAAATGAGTATTGATTTTAGCCTCGGCCCCGGCATCGTTGTATAACTGCAATCAAATCACGGTTGATTTAAATAAGATTATTACCAATAACAGGGCAGCCTTTAAATCATCACGCGCCGATCTTGCGCATCGATAATTACAATAACTTTATGGGATAATTATAATCGCGCGCGTGTGTGGATCCGTTTGATGACGTAACTGATCGAGGAAGAACGAACCGTTAAAAATGGTCCCCTTCTCTAGCAGCGTAATTATTATCCCGCTGTTAATGTGTAATAGGAATATCGAATTTAAAAGCGGCGTAAAAAGATTTTCACGATATCGCTATTGAATTTAATAATTTTGCGGCTTGCCAACAAATCCCATGTCCAATACGAATTTTGAAATCGAATCGACTATTAAATCTAATGTTATGCAACATTAATTAGCAAACATTTTCGATATCATATCAGGTAATTAATACGTTAACCAGATTGCATTTGGCTCTTGTGTATGTACGTTTCATCTTTCGCCACGCCACGAATTAATTTGACGGGTGAAAAAGTATTGCGTACATGTATGGCTTTACCTTGTTGCGGAGGGGTTAAAAGCGCTCTTTTGCGCTAAAGTTCCACGCACTGTAAATAAATTATTGGAGCTTGTTACACGCGCGATTCGCGTATATCGACAAATATTCCGATTTGCCGTTAATGCCAAAGCTTGCGAATAATACTGCCGTGATAAAAAGAATTTAAGGTAGTCGACTCGCTACGTGCTAGTCATGTGACTGTTTGTAGGTTTTCACGTTCAGAAATATATTTCAGGCAATTTTTGCTAAGGGAAAAATAATTTTATGAATTATGGTGTAAAATTTCATACGTGACAAAGTATGTTACTTTTTCCAAATTCTGTGATTTTTCTCATTTGACTCCGTTTTGATCAGCTGATCATGCGAGTCGTCGAGAAAGGTTACAAGTGAGAAAAATACTTGGCAACGTCGCATTTTACGTCAATTACTGAGAAAGGGTTTCAAAACGTATGACAGGGGTGTCAATCACTATCCAATTCGGCTAAGAAAGACGAGCCCCATAACCTGCAACTACAGTGATTAGCCAGCGGCGTTGCCAAGTCTTCCCAACCTAACCTCGACCAAAAAATGTCTGCTCGATTACCGCATTTTCACTAAAATAAACTAAAAAATTAGCAGCGAAATCTCCGGTAAACTATATATTTTATGGTTGCATCGGATTCTTCGAAATCTAATGTACAAAAAGCAATGTTTTTTCTCACTTCATCTAATCGAAAAATGCGAAAATATGTGATTGAAACCGTGATAGAGCCTTCTTTTTCTGGCCGTCTGGTATGAAGTAATGCAAAATTTGTGATTTTCGAGATCGATTTTCTAGAGTAAATAATCGGTAAGGAGCCACAGAAAAAATCGACTGCAAAGCTGATCATATAATTTGATATAAAATCCAAAATCGAAAACTTTATCTAATACATGCCCTGACGAGGCGACTACCTTAATTTCTTTAATTAAATAAAAGATATAGCGATTTAAATTATGTTAACTTTTGGGGAAAAATCTCATTTGTTTCTGTAATAAATGAAAAGAAGCTGCTCTCTGAAAGTCGAAGAGTGAAATGCAAGTGTAACGAAAAGTGAAAATTGAGCCTGTGCACTTCGAGTGATTCGCCACTCTAAGAAAGAGTGAAATCGCACTCCATTTGAGTGAAAGGGCACTCTTTTCGAGTGCAATAGATCAGTATTAATAAAAGTTAATTATGTCACTTTACAATTTTGAGTGGACAATTTTACTCTGTTATAAATCATTTATCACTCTAGTGTTTATCACCCCGATAGAGTAGCCGCTCTAAAAATTTGAGTGAAAAATTCACTCCTACCTTATGAGTGCCCGCACTTACTCAAATTAGAGTGACAATCCTCTCTTTTGGGGTGATTATCGCAATCACTTTAATATATTAGTGGCAAAACCACTCTATGAGATTTAGAGAGTACAATCTCTCGAATTAAAGTATTTATTATGATTTATGAATGTCGACGCGCCAAGTGACTTTATTTCAGTAGTCGCGGTTTTAAGTACGCCAGCCGCTCGCGGCTGTTTAAACGTATTCGACGCGCTCCACCGAGACGTGCAATCTCGATCATGCACGTGGCGTCAAAAATTGATTCGCCAGTTACCATTCCTAATATCACCTCCAAGAACATCATTTCCCCTTCCCACGTTCGGCCCGATCCAATTTCGGCCGCTCCACGGCCGCGTAATTTATAATTCCCACCGCAAATTCGATCTCGAGTCCCGTCGCGGCCCTCTTGGGGACATCTTGTGTATCCATTCGCCCATATATTTGCTTATCCGGGGGCCGGGGGGTGTACGCATTTGTGTATGTACGTACATACGCATGCCGACTGTATTGATTACGTGCATTAGGCGGGGCGGGACTTTTCCAACGCAAATTGAAAAGTTCACCTCCGCCGGAGCATCGATATTATGTGTATATTCCGTGCCAATGCTACTTCGATCGCAAACCGAGGGATTTATCCGCGCTAACGAGAGGAATGCATATTTTGCGCGGTGCGGTTTTTAGAGAGCGCAACCGACGCGAATGGGTCGGTGACTCGCCTATATTTCGGTCAGCGTGTCTCGAGTCAGTTTGAAATAGTTTCTATAATATCCTAGTAATGGAAATTGTGAGACTCTCGAAAAAGCGAGAGAAATGCTCCTCCATCGTATATAATTATTTCGTTAATTCTTGTTGCGCAAATAGTAATCCTGCAAAAATTACCGTGTATCTCCTCAACGAACTCTCGAAACAACATACATTTTGGTGAGATATATGTATACGCGTTCGTTAGAAAATTGTTCCAATTTGATATATTTTAAATTTGGCAATGTTTAAACTTTGAAATAAATTCAAGCTACGCTGGATTATCGAAATCTATCCGTTACAAAGGATATCCGTTGTGCATACTCTGTCTCCCAACTTTAGCGCTTTTGTCGCATCCATTCGCTTTCATTTCGTAAAAGCAGAGCTGTTTGAAGTTTATCCAAGAAACGACTGGTTCAACCGGCTGAAATATGGCCGAGCGGGCACTCGATGACCCATTCGAATCGCGGCTTTGCTTTCTAAAAGCTATCGTACCGAAAATAATGATTCCATATGATCATCATAAACTACTCATTTTTAAACTACTTGTAAACTATTATAGTTGGATCAAATTTATACTTTTAGCAGTGCAAGCGCTAAAAAAAAATATAGAAAATATAGAAAATATCTGTGATATTTTCGAAGACAAAAATAATAATTAATATTACCTCTTCCGTTTTTATAACATTTATTATTATAATTAAATTAATTTTCTTACATTCTATCCACATTTATGAAAAAAAATAGAATGATAGAAAAATATAAGAATTGAAATAAATTAACAAAAATATAAAAAAAGGAAAAATTGATAAATTTTCAATTATAATTATCTAATTTTTAATCGTTGCCTTTTCTGTTATATTAAATTATATTCTAGTTTACTTATTTAATTCCATTACAAATTATACTTAAAATTTTTATCTTTTTTCTCGCAACATGTTTTTATTTGTAATTTATTGTAATTTATATTTTCTCCCTTTTCAACAGAAATACCGATAGTGAGAAAGCCTAACTGGCCTAGAATAATAAAATTTTTTAGAAAAAAAATGTTCCTCGCAAAATTCTCTCACGCAACGATTCCGTGATGCGTAAATCCAGCATGATGCGGTGTGTTTCAGCGCGCATCTGGCGCTTGCTAGAGAGAGGAACGTTACTCGCTCGCGCGTAATTCTCAGTCGTTTCTTGAGTAAACTTCAAACAACGACGCGGACGCGGATATGGAAATAACGTTAGAACCTCCGACTGAATAAAAGATTTTTCGAATGATCGATATTTCGGCACGGCGCGCTAAAAATGCGCAGAGTACACACCGGGTAATCGAGTTTAGGGAAAAACTCTTCAGAAATTCCATGATAAAATTACCCCGGCAATATCAGAGGTATTACTAGTTCCAGACGTTGCGCATAATTTTTGCAGAGTATACTCAAGCCCGATTACTTCATTTCCATAAACATTCGATAAGCGTTTGATTTCTGTAACGCGGAATTGCGTTTAATTCCATTAACTCAAAATCTTTAGCTTGCTTAATTACAGTCAGTGGAAACAAATTAGTAACACAATGAAAATTACAGCGCGCAACGATGATTGGCAAAAATCTCTAAATTCAATACATTTATTTTCAATTCAAAAAAATATGTCTAAACCATTAAAAAGAGATTTATTTTTTATTCAAATTTTTACGGTACTTACAAAGAAATTTCTCGATGCATTTGCGGAACATGTAAAAACTTTTGTGTGCACATAGTTGTAAGTTTAATAAAAAGGAACGTACTGAACGCGATACTGATTGGTACGAAATAGAAGATAAGAGAGGGAGAGAGAGTAAGAGAGCAGCTAAAATTCTGGATAGGTCAGCGACTGCTCTCTCACGCGTATTTCGAGATCGCTGTTACGTGAAATGAACAGCTGCGCTGGCTACCCGCGCCTGAACGAGAATGGTGACTCGATTCGAGCACCGGCGCGTTCGCCGGCTGACTTTTTCATCCTTTACGTTTCCTTCTCGCGATTCTTTCCCTTCGTGTCTAAAACAATTCGGTGGATTTCACAGGCGATCGAAAAAGTCAATTGCGGAACGGTAAAACTTATGAGTCTCGTTAACGAAAATGCAGTTCGTGCCAGATTGCTTGTTCGGATGATCTATGTGCCTTAAAATACTGTTGATCTTAACAATTACATTCCTTGATGAACTTGGAATAAGATTTTATAGAAAGAGAGTTTCTCTCGAGAAAAAAAGCCGTGATTTGTTGCAATAATAATTTTCAATAATCTACGTAAAATGTATTGATAATTAATGGAACAATTTGAGACTTTTTATAATAAACGTAATAAAGTTTTGTTTTCTCTTAGAAAATGTCAATGATACCATATACGATTTTAACTTGTCATACTTTTTTGCAATATTTGATATTAAATGCTTTTTAATTGAATGTAAGTTCTTACATTGATTCGCATTATGCATACTATAACTATCTCTCCATTTCGTGTCTCGCGTACTTAATTTTCGTGAAAATGTAACGCGAACACAGCTACGCACATTTACTAAAGTTACTAAATTAAATTAAATTAAATAGACTTTATTAAGTTCAAATTAAATCCTACACGACCGCGTGAAATGAAAGGGAAGAAGATGATGTAAAAATTATGAATTCATAAGAAATTTATTTTTAATTGTTAAGAAATTATTCACATTTTTTCACATAATATATAAGAATTTTTCTCAACATGCGATTAGTTAAGAACCTTCCTGTTCCATTTTGTGTAGGTATTTCCCTCTAGATTTGATTCAGTTTCAATTATGAATGCTTGCCATAATTAACTCGTCTATCGATAATCTTCCATATCAAAGCTTTAATTAATTAATTAATTAATTGCATTGTGGCCGAACAGATATAATCTTATATTGAAATGAAAGGGAAATTCAGAGAGAAACGCATTAATTGCGCTCTGTCAAAGTAATAAAAGTAGCGTGTATGCATAAATATTGGAACAGCTGAATATTGTAACCTCTCCAGATTATAATTATATCTCATTGATACATAAATGACATAATTTAAACTTGGAAAAAGAAAAAAGTTGGTATATTGAATGCAGAGAAACAATAGTGCGATTGTTTAAGTGTATGATAAAGCTAAAATCACTATATACATATATATATATTAAATGTTAAACGTTTAATGAATAACATTATAGCATACGTAACGAGATAAGCTACAAACATAAAACCGAGTTAATCCGCGTGGGTTTGAGGATTGACATGTTTTTATAATCTACAATAATAAAGGCATATATGTACCTCTATACATATATGTATTTATGTATGTATGTATACATGCCTTTATTATTACATGTGTGTGTCGTATTAACTCTCAAAGTGACGCGGATTAACTCGGTTTTATGTTTGTAGCTCATCTCGTTGCATGCGCTATAATGTTATTCATTAAACGTAACAGCGTTTAACATTTTTAATGGCCGCAACCGACGACCTATTACATGAATATGGAAACCAGAAGTGAGCCGGCTCGCTGATGAAAATTGGCTCCGGTTTATACCGGGCCGTAAATTAAATAAATATCGAGTAAATAAACATGAATTACATCATCGCTCTCGGTGAATAGGATACCGTAACTGTGCCAGTCTCTCTCCCATCAAAATCGACCGAAATTACAGCTCGTGCATCATCAAGCACGTCGAAATTACGATCCGCGAATTAAAAGGTATAAAGAATTATTTATTCCATTATATATATATATATATATCGGGTAATATAAAAATTCATACGCGCGCGGTACGAGCGCGTGAACGCAATGCATTTAAACAATGCTTTTGCAATGCAAAAAATATGTAATTAAACAGGAGTAGAGTAATAACGTTCATTCATCGCGCATTTCTTGAACGTAAAGCGAGAGGCGCCAACAAATAACAGTCAATTACATCTGCTAAAGGGTCAAATAACAAGCACGATAATAAATTGCGCGATCCGTATACACAAACGCTATTTCGATAATATAGAAATTAATACTAAATACGAGTCGCGCGCGCTGCGCTGCGGCGGCAATAGCGTTCTTGCTCGCGGTATATTTCGCGAAATTTATCGCTCACGGTGATTAATTAATTATTCGAAGAAGGTAATTACCGCGTGACCCGGGCACACACGCTTTTTCCACTGTGTCCACCAGGTACCATCAGTTACACACGTGAAACCAAAGTCAGCGCCTGTGTTTCCCAGTTTGCTCGGCCTTTCGGGAAAACAATGGTACGATTGACCGCATTCGCGTAATTTAATTTTCTCCTTAAACCAGAATTTATCCTGCAAAACAATGACGTACGTATCTTTGCCGGTGTAATTTGCGAGTTGCTTTCTTGAACGAACAATTGTATTTTTAAAAAAAGGAAATTTACAAATTTTAAATCTTTTTATTTTTATTTCCGGCCAATCGAGTAGATCACACATATAAAAATCACGAAACTTGACCTACTACTTTGGAATTTTGTCCCGAAAATATTCAGCAACGATCGCCATATGTAAGATAAATTCTGCTTTCGATTAAGAGCTTATTAATGAGCGGTTTAATCTGAAAACTTTATGCCGCGGCCGCCGCGTTTGTTTTCTGTATCTAACGTTTATCTTTCACGGTCTCCTGCACACCGCAACCGGTGATTCCGGTGTGATTAAAGCCCGGTAGTAATGACAGGACCCGCTTTCCCGGCCGGCATTTACCGGTTAAATTCCTCTTGTTTACCGAGCGACATGAATATGAAAGGGCTCTTCCGGGATAATTATACGTAATTTCCGCGCTGTTCTCATTAAAATCGCTGCGGTAGGTCTTACTCTCACTTTTTATATCGATCCACCGAAGATGGATAACGAGCGTATTCCCAAAAAAGAGCCGCATGACATTATCATATCGTTAGTTAATATCGTTGGATAGTAGCAAGACATTTAATGTTAGAAGTTAAGTCACAAATATGTAGATGTCCTTATACTATTGACGAAATTTTAAAGAAATTCATAGAAAATAGATAATGATTTTTTTTAAAAGAGATAGTAACTTTGTTTTAATCAATGCATCGTAGCGGTTTCTACAGTTGAATGAATAAAGATTGTTTCCTGAATTCTGCATGTTGCAGCATTCGGCATAATGATTCGGTTGACACAGACACCTAACCGTGAGACGTATATATTACAATAAATTGATATACATATTCGGCGCGGCGCGGCGCGGGGCGGCACGGGGGATTCAGAGCTGTTTTGATTAATTGCGCATTTCGCAATGAATTTAGACGCGCCGGAGACGAGATTAGTCGGCGTCCCAACTGGCCAGCTCGAGGAGGGCCGCGATCAGCTGGAAATCCGATGTCTCGCTGACGCTAATCCGCCGGCTTCGATCCTCTGGAGGAAAACCAAGAGTCCCGGGGTGACGGAAGTGGCTAGTATCGGAGAGACCCTCATGTTCTCTCCAATTTACAGAAATCATGCCGCCGTTTACCTCTGCGAGGCGTCAAACATCGAGGGCGAGAGCAGTCCGGTCTCGGTACAGGTGTCCGTAAATTGTACGTGTATCGCTGTCACTTTGCCACTCAAATCTGTCATTTTCATTCCCGATTTGCATTCGATCTGAGTCCAAAATTCTTGCGGCCTCTGGCCATAACTTCTACGACATGAGAACTTTCATTAAATGATCCGTAATATATTTATAACGATTTTTTGTAATATTTTTTTAAAATATGTAGAGTGAAAATCAGTAGAAACAACTTTTTACTCGTAGCTTAGTTTCAATCTCGAAGTAAGCTGATCTTTCGTAGATCCACCGACGATCAGCGCAGTCGGACCGGACCGACTAACAACTGCATTGTTGTACTCCGGTGCATCGTTCGAATGCCACGCTGATGCGATGCCGCCGGCCGATTACAGGTAATCCACGTCACTTCTTCTAAGATTTCCTTATTAGGCATTTATACAATACGTCCAATATTAATAATTGATTTTTTCTAACTTTGTGATTTTCATAAAACTTTGTTCTTAATTTTCATTAATTTATATAATTAGTGTTACGAATTGGCACTATGTTCCCATTTATGTTATAGACTTCACTTAAAAAGAACTCAAACCAAGAGTCGTGATTATTATTTATATTGTTGCCAGTTATAAGTCGAGTTATAATAAAGGAATATTTTTTATTTTAATTAAATTTAACACTATAAATATATTAATTTAACATAAAGTTTGCTTCCGATAGCGTCCATGTAGCGTACAATTTTGAGTTAATTTTTCACACATTACTTGTGTTATTTATTTACATATTTGCCTTTTGTTAAATTAATATAAAAATTAGAGTGGATAAATTGGTCAAATTCAACACAAAATAGTTTACTGATTGCGATAAAGCAAAAACTCTCAATTTATTTCTTTTACTTTTATATCTTTTTATTAGCGTGTACTTCTGCCGTGGCGTTTGGAAGTGTCTTTAATTTGCAAATTTCCGATGTGCGATCACGCGTGTGCAGATGGGCACAGATATTCACGGACGGCCGCATGCCGTTGGAATGCGGAACCGGGCAGCGATTGATCCTGACGAACGTGACGTATGAGCAACAGGGTCAATACATATGTCTCGCCTCCAACAAGATCAATGGCAACATCAGGGAAGTTAAAAGCGACCCTGTGTCCCTGCAAGTGGTCGGCGCTCCACGGGTAAGACGACGCATCGTCACGGCGCGGCGCGGGTGCGGCGGAACGTACGTTGAAAAAGTTTCGCTGCAAATCAGAATTACCGACGAGGGGGTCTCGACATTGACAAATAGCGCTTCCGGCGGACCTGTCGCGAAAAAATATCGCTTCATTACTTTACCGGGATTCTGGGATCATTGAATATCTTTCGCGCGAGCGCGCGCGTGCGCGCGTTAACGGAATATCTCCGCGCGAATACTTCTCGTCTGAAGTCCGTCGTTCAGCTTCAACTGCAATGTCCGGATGTAATATCGGTGGGGAAAAAATGAGCAGAATGTAGCTTGTAACGAAGAAGAAACGTTGCTTCCGCGTGCATCAATCTCGTTCTGCTTCATTATCTCGTAGAGAAACGCGATATACCGTGAATGGACTGAGATCGTGGGTAAATTTGCGTCAAAAAAAAAAGGAAGAGATTGTAGAATGATTTAATATTTAATGAAACGAACAACTTGACATGCAAATGAGAACTTATAATCTTCCGCGTTACTGCATGTAAATCATTTTCCATCGTTAAAAGTTATCCCTTATGTGCAATGCAGATATATCTCACAACACGTATTATTTATTTGCCCCAAAGCGAGCAATATATCAACCTCCAGTAATTACAATAACACAATATCTAGAGATTATTTTTATGATACTCGGAAATAATTTTTTTATATAGATATAATATTATATATAAAATATGTCTATAGGGGAGAGTTGGATATTACCGAGCCCCTAAGAATTGAAGCGTATATCTAAGCTTAGAAATGTTTCAAAAAAACAAAATGTGCAGTTTTAGATAGGTAATTTATTTGGCTATCCATATATAATAGTAATAATCTTCTCAAAGTTAAACACAAACTAAAATATTAACAATATTCCAAAAAATGAGAAAACGCGGTATTACCGAACTGGTCTGATAATATCGTGCCTATAAAAATTACTCTGGCTTCAGCCAGTGACATAAAGTAGAACACAATAACAAAATGTTTTTTTTATATTTATGCATTAATATCGTCTAGTAGGTACCAACATATAAAAATAAGTGAATGTGTTAACAAATAACGATCATTATAAATTCAAATCAAAACTTAAGCAACGATCTTTTCTGTAAGCACCTTAAATTGTAAACTAAACAGTCTTGGTAACTCTTAACCACAGTTATCGTTATACCTATTGTCTATGAATTACAAAAACAACTTTAAAATCTTATCAGTCTCCAAAATTCAATCAGTCTCAAAATTTCAACTTTAGGCGCGAAATTATCAAACTCAATCATTTCACTTTACAACCTTAAAATATATAGAAAAGAAACGCGTGTTTCTAAAATCATTTTGCAACCTAATTTTATAATGTTTTAGCCTATCAAATGCGTCAAATTTAATTCTGTAATGTAAATATTATATTACTCACCTCTTATCGAAACTACCAACAAAATTACAGTGAATAAGCAGAAAATCTTGCAGAGCGCAGTGTCTTCACATGGACGGCCGGAACGAACTGACAGCGCATTCGCGGGGGGTATTAATTCCGTGTTAGTCTATGATATTAAGATCATTGTAGGCGCGTAATACAAATAGTTATTGAGTTAAACAGTAGCGCGGAATTGTCAACCGCGCGGTAATATCCAACTCTCCCCTACTATTCGTATATAAAAAATAAATAAATAAAAGAATTAAACATAATTAAAAGGATAATTTTTGCCTTGTAACATATTTTTTTATAAAAAATTATGTTTGAGGAAATCAGGAAAATTGTTTATATATATGTAATCATAAAATGTAATAATCGTATATATAGAATATTGTATAATCTACTCGCAATTTTATTTTTTGTAAAAAACAATGCAAAAGTTATTTTTCTAATTATTTTTCTTATCTATACAAGCAGAGATTATACAAGAGAAAGAAATATGGACATATTTTATGTATAATTATATATGAAAAAACTTTTCCCCAGGTATATGTATACAGCGATATGCTTTAGTATTTAGTATGTCCGTGCATTCGACTTCAAATGCATTTTTAAATGGCAATTGTCCATTGGCCAGTTTTTCAATCATCAACAATGCAGTGCGCATTGCGCCATCGAGTTTTATTGTGCAAACGGTATTAAAAATCGATACCTTCGTTATTTGTAACGAACCACGTTGTTTCCTTCAAAAGAGTGCCTCGATATCGCGTAGATGCAGGACGTGTTTTTGTTTTGTTCGCGGATATGTAAAAATAATCGTAGCTGCAATTAATTGAAAAGGTCACTTCAATGCTTTTATATATGTATAACAATCCATCATAAATATGCGCATAATTGTGGTAGCGAATTTTCAAACAAATTACCACTGCATTTAATTTATTTATTTAAAACGTTCGATGTTATTCAATTCTTTACATGTCATATATTTGGGATTTTTTTACGCTTGTTATATGCATTTTCAGCAATGCATATTGTAAGTAAACATAACTGCAACCGCATACAGATGAATTAGAAATTAAATCATATTCCAGTTTTACCGTGATATTACAATCTTTGGCGATTCGACTCTGACCGAATTCAATAGCTAATTATTCAATTGTTGACGAAAAAACTACCTGATTTTAATATACCGTGGTATTTTTTGTTGAATTTGCTTAGTGACAGAACGCACGCAACTTTTAATGCGGGTCACTGGTTGCACAAAGGTTTGATTTCCGTTTCATTTAATACGAAATCATTTCATCTGTTGAAATTCGACAGCACTATTAATGTCGATATCTCGTCCAAATTGATTTCGGTGTTGCGCACACGTATAATGGTTATTTTATGTTACATACGTTCTCTCGTCTCGGGAATCGAATATCGCGCGAAAGGAGTAACCGGAAAAATTTTATTATGCGATTTATTTCGTAGGCGCGGTGCCTGGAAATCAGTCGAAATGTCAATACGCCGCGTCGTAATCAAATCAGAGTTTTAATTATAATTGCGACATGTACGGAAATGTGACAAGCGTCGCTGTTACAAATATATCGCAAAAATGATGAATTACGTTTGCACGTACACACTTGAACGACATATGAGAGACATGGCTTTGAAACGCGATACTGACTGCACAGAAATGAGTTAACGAATTATTTCAGCGTATTCATAATGTGAAAAATGTATCCGTATGGTAATGTTTTTATCTCGCGATACACACAGGATGGCATTACAATGAATTAAAATATAATGCTCGTCATAAATTATCGAGTTTCTTTCGCGAAAATGCTATTCACAGCGCGACAGTTTTTGTCCGTGAAATATGTATATGTGATTCGCTTTCAGATTTAGTGCTTAGTCACGTATCATTCGTGCCCAAATTGAATCTATTTTTTTTATTGAAAAATCATATCTCTATCATAATTCTTGATATTATCTCTTTCACAGATTTCGGTACGTTAACGAAACAGAAAGAATTGCGACGGTCCATCGGCAATGTTTCAATTTCCGCACCGTTGATGAATCGTCGCTTTCGATCGTTTATATAAAGCATATTTTTACATATCTAATTGCACGATAATTCTTTTATTATCATATCATGTTCTATATTCCTTTTGTCACAAAGCTCCCAGACAGCACAATGTCCAAAATCGGGACATAAGACGTCTTAATGACGTCTTTAAGACGTCTCATGTCTCGATTTTGGTCATTGTGCTGTCTGGGCTGCTCTTCATGAGATTTCGTTCGCAAAACGACATTTGTGCACCAATTGTGAAACGTTCCGAACAGAAAGCGGCTCGCGACGCTCACGTTCGCCGCCCGATGACCGCGAAAGGGGGGAGGAAGGGGGTCGCAGGAGCGAACTTTCCATTCAAAGGACGTTAAACATGTGTCGCAGGTGGTGAAGCCGACCATCACGGAGAAGTTTGTCGTCGTGACGACGGAGGGTAGCCCGGCCAGATTAGAGATCAGACTGTGCTCCGACCCGAAGCCGCGGCTCGTAGCCTGGGAATGGGGCAGCACCAGACTGCACGCCGGTTAGAGACTGCTTGCCTCTCAAACACTATCGCAAGAAGTATTCGATTTCGTCTTTGCTTTGGCCTTTTGCCTCCTGCGTGCACGTACGTGTTCTCTGTTATAAGTTTCGCATCGAGGGCCAAATGACAGAGGTAACCGGATAAGAGCGGATAATAGAATCGAACCTCTTTTTCTCTATTACCTTAAGATATTTTTCGTACGGAGAGAAGTGTGTATGTATAATTTGGATAAGCGGATCGATTGACTTCCCTCTTATTTCGACATCGTCAGTGACGATTTTCGGTAATTTGAAATATTTTGTAGAAAATATGAAAGAACTTGAAAAGTATATAGTTTACAAGTTAAAATTATCGCTTCTTAGAAGATTGTCACGAATCATTATATCGAATCTACATTAAATAAGAACACAAAGAAATTATTTAATTTTTATCGAGACATGAAATAAAGGCGTTTATTATTAAAGATTGTTATAAAACGATAGGCGCGTTTATATCGTTAAAGTAAATGACAAAGAGCGTCATTTAGAAAGGAAAGGGCTAAGAGAATTAATGACTCGGCTCGCGTAAACTTTCTATTAGAGTCTAAGGGAACATTGATCTCTCGGCCGCTCGGTATTACTCTTTGCAATACAATGGCGTTCTAGATCGCTCACCGCCCGAGCTAGCCGCAAATGATAGCCGCATCCGCGCTCTTTATCTTTGTAAACGTGTCAGTAAACACGAGAGACATGGGGCAACGTGTGCACGAAAGAGATACCACGTTTCGAGGCACGTTGTTCGCGTGCTAAAATTATTACGGCCACGACGAAGTCGGGCTGGCTCGACTTTACTTTATTCCACTTTGACTTTCACCCCGACCGCCAACTTTTTCCAGCCAAGTCCTCCTCCTCCTTCGTTACGCGTCTGCCTTTTTGTTATGCGTTCCCGTGAAACGAGACGTCCGCGTCCGTCACCTTGCCCAACGAACCATTAATGTACAAACTTTTTTTGGTTCTTTTTTTGTTTCGAATATTACAAACGAACGTAACTACAAACGGCCGTAGTTATTAACGCTTCTTTCTCTTCCTTCTTCTTTTTCATTCGGTGAAACTGCAGCCCCGTTAAACTTTTCTTCACCTTCGTTGAATGCAGCGGAGAGAGCGCTCGAGCTTTACCGCTCCGGGGTTGCTCTTTCGTACACATTTTTTCAATGCTTTCCGACATAATTGGCACTCCACCGACCGGCGTACCTCATCGACAATCCTCCCGCCATGCCACTCGCAATTACCCCCTCGGTTAATTGATTCGCCCGTAACCCGAACCACGAGAGATCGCTTCGGTCTTGAGACATCCGTCCAATTTCCTGCGAGGCCCAAATCGATGCGCTCTCTCTCACGCTGTGAATTTTTCGCACCCGTCATTTTCCGAGATGCCAGACGACTAATTAGTCCCTTCACACTTACGTTATCTACAGTTCTGTATAGAGTATTTTGGAACTTTTATACGTTCTATATGTTTATAGGATTACTTTTATATTTATTAATATTCATTTATTATTTCTTTTTTTTTTAGCTTTTTAATAGCTTCGTCGATTTAATCGTTATAGTTTATATTTATTTTCCATTACTTCCTCGTGGGATGCACATTGAACGTTCATTATTTTGCGAAATTTTATTTCAGTTATTCCGTATAGAAACGGAAATGAAGACTAAATCCAAATTGCGGAGATATGCATGGAGCCGTTTCTATTATTGACAGGTGAAGTTCTGGAGCCGCGCTACCGCGCGCTCGATCTGGAACCGCTGGCTTCGGAGGATTGTTACATAGCGATCTTAGAGTTGACAAGCACAGTGAAAGAGGATCAAAGGCTGTATCATGTTATCGTGGAGAACGATCGTGGCAGTGACAGACGAGCGCTCATGCTGAAAGTCGATGAGCCCGGCCAGGTAAATATGTTGCGCCGCGCCGCGCAGCAGCCGTAATGCTTTACGAACGCGTATTCTTCTCGAGACTTCTAACGTTGTCTAAAACGTAAGCGCTCTTTTCACGGGCAAAACCAGAAAAGGTATTCACACGTCAAGAAAATTCTTCGTCGATTTCACAAAGTGAAATGTACGGTCTGACAAAAGGAACTGCGAAGTTTATATTTTTATACGTGATCGACGTATGTATGTACACGGGAATAAGTGTTAAACGACTACCGGAATCCAAATCAATGTTCGCGGGAGATGAATTTCGGCGCGCAATGCACACACACACGGAATATTTTTCTTTGTCCCCCAGATCCCGCTCGTTATCGGCGCGGTGGCCGGATTCACGGTGCTCTCGGTACTGATAATGGGATTCGTTTGTTTCCTACGTTCGGATAGATGCTGCGTAGCCAGAAACACGGTGCCGGCGCTGCAGCAAGTGCATTGGTAAGCACGCGATATTACGTTGCGCGCGGGTGATTTATAGGCGGGTAGACGGCGCCGCCGTGGATCACGTGCGATACTCCAATATTGTGTACATTTGACCAGAACCGCGCTGGAGAGAGTATCTGTGAATTTGCATACGCAGACATACGGGATTTTTGTCTCAAAAATAAACTTTTTTTAAAATCTTTTACGTCTCTTACTACATACCGAGTAAATAAATAATGCGCGTTATAAGAAAATAAAGAAGCAAAAAAATAATAATTAATTAGATATTAATTATTTATAAAAAAAATGAATAATGAATAAATAACATTTATTAAATAACATTCAACTTAAGAAAAGGGAAGACTATTTATAAGATTGTCTTATATTTTTGAACCAAAGCTTTTCTTCAAAGGGATATTTTATGTTTGACAAAATTAAAATTAAAATTGTTTCTCTTCAATTTGAATGAGTTATAAGAGAATCCCTTTAATATTATCCCGAAAGACATTGCCTCGCGTATCGCGTAGGATGTATACACATATACACAAAGCATCTAATGAAACGAACCCCGGGATGATATCCCACCGTTTCCATACAGTACAAAGGCTTCCAACGCTATGATAGAGGATCCACGCTTGGCAGTGGATACGATGGATCGTACGAGTCAGCAGTTCGTCCCGGAGAAGCGAGCCAATCACGTTCTGAAGCCTGTCCCGTCGCAGCAATACCAGCAGGAGTGTTATCAGCACGACCCGCAACACCAGCAGCAACATTATCAGAGGCATCATCACCATGGGCAGCCTCACGGACAATATACATTGCAGGTCAGTCCAAATTGGAAATAGAATAGAAAAAAATATTAAAATTGTACTGTCGTACAGCGCGTAGCCGAAACCCGGCGTTATTTTTTCTTTCTTCCTCTTTCTTCCTCCCCTTCTCTCGCTTTTCATTTGATTATTTGTCGCATACCGTTGCTTCTGAATTGCAAAGTTTGCATCATTTTTCAACACGATCCCTTCGATCACGTTTGAAGTCGGTGATTAAGTGTTGGTCGTAGATCATTTTGCACAACAAGTTTCTCAATACTTTATTACTCTTTAATACAATAATATATAAATTATCGTAATATAGTGTTTTGTTTTTTATTGTATGATTATATTAAAAAGCACAGTCACAATGGAAACAAGAATCTTATTGAACGTTGTGTGTTAAAACTTTTGTTGAAAAATGAATTCTCTTGTTATCAAAACGTGATTTTGTAGAGACATAGGGTAGCTTTAAGTAAAATAAAAAATGCAGTTATTTTAAGTTTCTCTAACATTACGCAAAATTCACCGTTTTTATTAGTGCATTGTAGAGCATATCGGCACTTATCACAGAGACTTCGTATTCTCCTTCGATTTTACTGCACCGTCGGTCAGCACATTATCAGAGCATTAGCCATTCTGCTTTAGACAAAGATTCTTTTTCAATCGCTTGCTTATTTTACTGCACTCGTCCGAAAGTAGCTACCTGACCGAAGCACGTGCGTTTAAATTTAATCGGTGCATTCGTGCAACGCAACACTGCAAGTGCATGCAGCTTGACCTGATTGCGAAACGAATCATCCGGATTAAGCGATTAAACTCGTTGCGTCAATGGGTCGATATTAATGCTTCTCTCTAATATATCGGGCTGTCTTTCCGTGATTATTGCATTTATTTATTATTATTTTCTTTAACCGTTCGCTTTCGGGGGCTCGTCAAGTAAAAACGTACATAGAGAAGGAAAATATAAGGTTACGGCTTTTTTTTTTTAATGTTGACGCGCCCCGCACGTCCGTATGTACTCATTAATTGAATCAATTGAGCGAGCAATCTTGGCGCAGGAAAAATTCCTTCTACAGGACGAGGAACGGGACACGCTAAATCGGATTAAAAAAGGCAAGGAACGAGGAGCGCAAACTTTCCACCTTTTCTCCCGGAAAGATCTCGAGGGTTTTATATATAAATAAAATATTGTATTTGTTCCCGACACACACACACGATCAACGTGGAAAATGTATAAATATAGACACACGTTACGTTTTAATGTACCCGACACACTCTACTGGGTCGTCCAAAAATTTGTTGATATCTCACACACCAAGACGGTTCCCAACCTTTTTCCTCAAGAGGGCCACATTCAAATCTTCGTAATGACCGGCGAGCCGGATAAGCTTTATTTTTGCAAATCATATAAAAACAAAGTATCTTTATTTTAAAATTTTATATTACAAAAGTCCGACGCAGCGACGACTGAGCCGTATAATATATTATTATATATATAAAATATTATTATATATATATATATATATATAAAACGTCAAATTTCTTAGCGGACCGGGGTTGCAGGTTGGGGACCCCTACCTTACACCGATGAAAGTAATTAACGCGTACGCCATCCTCGCTCGTGTCTTATTTTTTCGCGTGCTAAAGTTTATTATGATGTTACGATCGTTGTATAGTATAACTATGCAATTATACAGGAGACGACACACTATCCATTAGCGACTACTCGCGCAAGAAGTTTTTAGACGATCCAACGTTAAATTACAATACTTATGCGGTGACACGGCGCGCGGCGCGGCGCGCGCAAGCATCGAACGTATCACGTTCTCCGATCGCGATAGTCGCTTGAGTGATTTATGCGCTCGGTAGGGTGCATTACGCATGCATTTGGTTGCATCTAGTGTCCCGGGTGTCCCTCCACCAATTACCGCTGTGTCCTTGTTTGTAATTTAATTTAGATAGATGTGTACATAAGTAGAACGCGTCGACGATAATGCCGCCCCCCCCCCCCCCACGGTCTTCTTTCTTGCCCGGTCGATTGAACGCGCGCGAGATTCTCAGTCTGTGAGTCGCGTCTCATCCTTGTAAAAAGTAACCGGATTAAGCTTGAATTGAGTGGAATTCATTACGGCTGAAATTGAAACGCTTAATCGTAAACTGAATTCCTATCAATTCTCTCTCCCCGCCGAGAGAGTCTCACTCACAAGCTCTCTCGCTTCTCGCCGGGATAGCTCATCTCGATCGTTTCTGTTCTGATTTCGCTTGCATCCAGAAAGGAGTGTATTCCCTGCAGCCGCGCGTCCTGCGGGATTCAAGAACGTAAGACTGAACTCGACCGAGATCGCCGAATTTTACGCTCGCACAAGTAGCAGCTCTCTTAATGACGGACGGCCGATCGCGCGCATCGAGATCATCCAATCGTTTTTTCGAAAACTTACACGGATTATAAGAGGAGAATAGCTGTAATTAATTGTTACGCGAAAAACTCGTTACTGCCATACATTACCCCATACTGCCACGTTTAAAAATTGTAGGCGCGATTATAGCAGATATCGATATTGCAGACGTAATTCTTCTTTTTTTCTTCTTCTTTCGTTCGATCGTTGATGTCGTATACTCTGATAATTGCGAATAGAGATGTGTGAACTATTCGAAAATTTCGAATTTAGATGGATCGAATACTATACTAATAATATACATTGTCAATTTTATAAAATCATATTTCCCGTTAATAAGCAAAAGTACGATCATGTTAATAGGTGTATTCAGTATTATAACCGCTCACTAAACGGCTAAGTAGCAGTCAAAAAGTTTATTTCTAACTTTTGACGTGCCCTGTGACCTTATTATAAATTGTAAGTAAAAGTTTGAATATGCGTAAAAAAATAATAAGCTATGAGTATTGATAATAAAATAAACTATATTATTTTATTTTAATTTCTACATTGAGAAAAAATTTTCTGCATTTTATTAAATATTAATTTGCATACAACTGTGACTCCATTTACTAAAATGAAGAAAATTTTCCTTTTTATCGGTATATGTATATTCACTAAGAAAAATATATACTAATAAAAATTAAGGAAAATTTTCTTCATTCTAGTAAATGGAGTCACAGTATGCAAACTAATATTTACTAAAATGCAGAAATTTTTTTTCAGTGTATGTATATAATACATTTCATTACTTTTGTATTTAATATTTAAATATGTTTTTTGCTTTAAAAAGAATTTATATTATATAACTAATATTATTTTTCCACATTAAAATATTCTCTTATTTCCTACATGTTAAAATTCAATCTAATAATAATTATATTGTTAATTAAAAATTACATTTCAACGATTCGATTTAGAAGTACTCGATTCGCTTCGATTTGAATAAAATTTTGTCGATTTAATTCGATTCGATTCGATTCAACATAAAAAATCCTCGATTCGCACATCTCTAATTGCGAACGAACCGTCGAAGACCACCGTTTGAAGAGTGTTTGTATCATAGGTACTAATTAGTAATCGAAACTATGCTCATTACGATTTAACGACGATACGTTGCTATCTATCGAACACACTAAGTGCATATGTACATACGCATATACATACGTATACCCGTTTAGATCACGATCTAACGTACGAATCGTCGTCCAATTAATGAAAGTTTGACGTTAACAGCAATGTGTAATCGCCCACGTACACAGAAAAAAAATTAGTCTTTAATCAAGACAAATATATTCAAATCAACACAATCATTGTTTCATATATAAGCAAGAATATATAATTTTCTTAAAGAATTTTATATTCTTGTATTTCAAGAATATTATAATTTAATTTGAATATTAATTGTCACGTAAAAAGTACAATATGATTATTTTGATGACAATAATGTCTTCTTCTTCCGATTTCTTCTTCTTCATTGTAACATAATCAACATTGCTAAGGAAGGTTAAACGGCCAAAATTCGAGCAAAGAAATTTGAGATGTTAGTTTAAAATTAAAATTTAATAAACATATGTATATATGACATTTACGTTTCGACCTACTTGGTCTTCTTCAGAACGTTCTAATCGATAAAATTACATTAATAACTTACGCAAAATAGATATAAAAGATTGAGAGAGACAATGGCTGATAGTCAAATTTAAAAAAATCGCATTACAATAAAATAGTTATAACAATTTTCGAAATTTTAAACTAACATCTAAAATGTCTTTGCTCGAATTTTAGCCGTTTAACCTTCCTTAGCTTTGCTATTATCGAGCGTATGTATCTTGTTTTTATTGAATCAACATTATTTGTTGATGTCACATAGAGAATATTGAATTTTAAAATAAGGTTAAACTGTCTTTATCGTTATAATATGAATATTCTTGATTTGAAAGTTATTCTCTATCTATCTAATATTTTTTGCTTTCCATTAATAAAAATTATATCTGAATAATAATAAGAATATATTTTTCTTTATTAAATTATATATGTATAATGTTTTGATACAAGTAATTCATCTTTGCTTAACACTGTACAATCTCATTTTAAGATTTACATGTCAAAAATAAAGATATTCTCTAAATAAGAATGTTATTTTTTCTGTGTACGTTTGCGACGCTACGACAATGCGTTTCTATACGTCGCTGTTGCAAAAGGGTAGCTCAAACAACTGGGCAGCCGACAGTGATTCGATTCACACAGTTGTATAGTAGCTGTATACGAATAGTTTATCGGTTCAACGGAACTCTCAGAAAGAAAAAAAAATGGGAGAGCCAAAAGCTGTACAGATCGTTTCAGGACGTGTCGACCAATGAGCGAGCATGTCGGAATTGCATTTTGTATGTACCCTGCACTTCACGAGATTATGTACAGAGAAACTTCCCCCACCGATTATACTTTCATCCAAAGTTTAATACTAAGATTAAATATATATTATACCTCTCGTTATCATCGTCATTAATTAAGTCTGAGGCGAACACCATTGACTTTGTAATCGGATTAACGATGTGGGACTTCATTGTATGGCATATACGAGAATAGTTTCGAGGAGTTGTGCCGGGTTCCCTTTCGTGTATAAAGTTGTCATCATTAAAAAGTGATCATACATATGGGTACCATTTGTCATCACACCCATACATATCCCGATCCTATAACTGCGAGATACGACCGAAATTCTTTTCAATATTCTGATCTTATTTTTGTAATGGAAAAAAAAGTTATTATGCGATAAGCATTGTCGCGTTTGAAATTATTCGTTCATTTATCTCATCGTAAGAATCATTTGTCTCCCAGACAACACGCGTGCTAAGATGTCTTAAAGATGTCTTTTAGACATGCGTGCTGTCTGGTCTCGTCGCATATATCTCTTACAACATTAATAAGATAATTATATTATCAATATTTGTACTTAAATTTATGTACAGTGTAACATGTACGTTTCTTGTTACATTATTACATATACGCATTTCCGTACACACGTATTTTATTTAATTCCTTAGTCTCGGTATTGCCTGCCATCCTGGATTTGCTACACCTAACTGTAGCCTGGATTATTTGACACCTGTGTTGTCAAGGGTGTAGAACAACCCCGCAACTTTACGTCCTCGCGTGCCACGTTTCGGACGCGCCTAGAATTGCACAGATTGCACCCACGCTAGTTTCTATCCCCGACTGCCAAGTAATAACCCGTAGAACATTATGGTAGCAATTCGTGCCCCCCGTCCGTGCACTATGCGCGTGTATGCATTCGTATATATTAAGTCCGCATTAGCCCTCTGCAGCTCCATACGTCGAACCATATTCGAAATAATACATTTGTACACGAATATTTCGTTTTATTTTTAAAGAGGATTTATGTAAAATTAATCTGAATTAATCTACATTAACGTACTGGCTGAACGCCATGCGTTTCTGTGATATTTTATTAAACGAAGAGAACTCATTTTCATGCTAGCATTATATTTTTAAGAAATGGAGATTATACATATATGCGCATAATTTATTAAACATTAAGCCCTGCGCACAATAAAGCACATTTTAAGAATAAGAATAAATATTAAATATTAGGATATATAAATACAGGAATATTCCTGTAATAAATATTATATGTAAATGTAAAGAATATTTAATATTTATTCTTATTTCTAATATGTGTTTTATTGTGCGCAGGGCATTATCACACACAAAACTTTCTGTAGACATAATCTTCACTTTTTAAAGAGAAACATGAGTTTGGAACGATTCGAGAACAAGTTGTTCAAGCGTAGTAGTTCCTCCATGAAAGAGACAAATACCCGAAATCAGTAATAAATATTCAAGATTCGAGCTATTTCGATGAGCAGCAGCGGGCTAATTCGGATGGAAATTTGCGAGCTACCAAGGGTTAAGATCCTAAGATGGAAATTGTGCAGGGGGAGCAGCTGTTTCTCAAACCCGATCGCTTAGCGACATTGAAGCCTCATTACAAGAGCGAGAAGCTGCCGCAATACACGACGTTCAAGCCGAGCAACTGAAGATTTTACTGACGTTTATTTTGTATCGATATACATAGAAAACGAGGAAAAAACGAGGCGGAGAGTAAAAAGAGCGAACGAGGGAACGACGCAGAGTGTGGCACGAAATCAAACGCAAAACTGTAGCTCTATATACTTCTATCAGCCTCTCTTATCACGAGTATGGAATATATTTAGGAGAACCGCGTATATACATATGTGCATGTAACAATTGCGAGCTATTCTATGCGAATCCGTCGTGGTGTTCGATCGAAAAGACGCAACAGCGACACGAGTCTCTCGCTAAAATATACTGCCATTCGATGACAATTTTCTCGGAAGTATAAAGACGATCGATACGATCCCCAGAACCAATCAAAACGAGAACTATGCATATTTATAACGCTTACGATGATATTGTTAATAAAACAATGATTTTCATCAGCCGCTATTTTTATTGACACCTTTAGAGTAAGCAAGTGTGAGTGGTGAGCTGCGAAATATTCGATACTCTTACGATGCGGCAAAATTCGATTGTCTGTCAGTAATACATATTCAACATTATTGTCGTAAATAAATTTATAATACCACCTAGATCCTAAATCCATTCCCAGGAAATTAAGAATTCCTTTACGCGATTATAAATATAGATTTATAATTATTATATTAGTAGCTTGTCAATTCCTTATACTAATGTAAGTATATTCCACAATCCTGCGTCTTACTATCCAATTTCTATATTTTACTATCGTTTTTCTCACTTGGTTTGTGTTATTTCAGAATTTGTACACGAAATATTACACTCTAAAGAGTCTAAAGATTCGAAATTTACGCCACATTATAAAGTAATATGATTCTTTTATAAAATTACGCTTCAGTTCCTGCGAAACGTTAACAACTTTTCATTTCATACAAAATTTGTACAAATTATTTTTTTAAGGTTGTTTATTAACACGATGTTATGGAACCTATAGTCATCGTTGTATTAAGTTAATATGAAATATGTCGGATATTTTAATGAATAATTAAAACATATATTTTTAAAGAAGATAGCTTATTTAATCAAAAGAAGCTCTATTGGCATCAATACATTTTTTTCGACGATTTTGCAATGAATAAATGCCATTTTTAAGAAAAAATCTATATTTAAAAAAAATTTTTTTTTTTAATCCATAGATTGTTTTACAGCTCTCTCTCTCTCTCTCTCTCTCTCTCTCTCTCTCTCTCTCTCGGCATTATTTTAATTATTTTAATTTTGTTTTTCGGAAAATAATGCAAATGTGAAAATATGGCCTGTAGGCAACAAATACAGTGAATAAGAAGGATGTGGTAGGATTTCATAATTCAATTCAGCTTTGTTATTGTTGTTCAAAATGTACAATTGTTGTTATTTTACGCTATTAATCCATAACGGTTAATGCGCAATGCTGGACGCCGCATTTTCATTTATATATATTCATTCTTCTAGCGATTTCTCTTGTCATTAATTGGCTAGAATGTTGTTCTGCTAAAGCTTTTAGATTGAATACCACTATAATTAGGAATGTTCAGTGAAAACTCGGGGCAGATGGCGCCATGGCGTCCAGTCCTGTCATGGCGGCGTCACCAACACTAACTCAATATACATGTGTGTGTTGGTGTATCTGTGAGCACATCCGTGAGATATAAGGTCTGTTTTCTGTTGCTGCACTGCTGAACTAGTGCACTCTAGTACAGAACTAGTGTACTTGAGTGCACTAGTTCAGCAGTGCAGCAACAGAAAACAGACCTTATATCTCACGGATGTGCTCACAGATACACCAACACACGCATGTATATTGAGTTAGTTGGTGACGCCGCCATGACAGGACTGGACGCCATGGCGCCATCTGCCCCGAGTTTTCACTGAACATTCCTAATTAGAATACCACCAGAATATCAAGTGAAACTTTACCACCCATTTCGCAAAGAAAAATTTTTCAGAATAGAATTTTTGAAACCACGCAACGTTTTACTCTGTTCTTTTATTAATAATGTTTTCTCTAAAAGCTCTGTTTTGCGAGTAACATTATTTTCTAATTTGAATTTACATAAGAAAATTATACGAATTTCATTAGAATTCATGCTTATTTTGAACTTTAAACAAAACAATCAAAAAACAATCGTTTTTGAAAAAAGCTTAATGAGCACAATAATTACAATAATAAGCGTAAACGATATAATGATAAGCGATTAAATTCTATATATGCTATAAACCTACTAATATATGACTGAAATACTGATACCAATATTTTCAAATTAGCGAAAATCCGACGTTTATGCATCAACCTAATAGAAAGGTAGTAATTAAACATACCATCATTTTGTATCTTTATTTTAAACCTCATTGCCTCTATATATGAAATGAAAGGATGAAATATATATTTGCGATTCATTCCCACTTACTTTGTCTACCAACCCGCCGTTGAATCACGCCCAGTTACACGTCGCAGAGTTTATTAATCGATTAATGGAAGAGAAGATCGAGATCCGAGTACAAGATCTAGGTTTCAACCACGAGATTGCAGCCAGATTTCCCGGAGCGATGAGAAAGATGCGGGACGAAACTTCGCGATTACCGATGTTAATCCTGAACAAAAGATAAGCCGCGTTAGAAAATTATAATAAATAGATAAAAATAAATATCGAAAGAAAATACCGAGGAATTATAAGAAGAGCTCTCGTTAATCTGTTTTCTGTTCAAAAAATTTATTTATTTCCATAGTCCGAGATTTACGAACGAGCGATACAGTCGATATGACAATGGATTTGTTCTTTGTAGCTGAACTGGCTGCACTAGCTAAGAGTTATCTTTTTCCTTCCAATGTAGAGTAAAAAAGATAAACTCTGAACTAGAGTGCGGTCAGTTCAGCTACAGAGAACAAATCTAATGTAATGTTGTATCGCAATAATCGCTTACAAATTACTCAGCAAGAAATAATTAGCTATTGTATCGATGTTGAATTGACGTCGATAAATATAGTTGATGTCGAATATTGATTGAAAAATATGTTTTTGTCTCTCATCTTCAATATCGTCATATAATTGTCTTTACATAACGTACATATATATATAAATATACAATGTTAATTGAGAAATTGTGAATATTTTTGTAAAATTTCTATTTCGGCTAACATTACATTGGATCAATGCAAAATCGAAAAGCACAATTTATATACACATACACTCCGTTCAAAAGTTTATGGAAGCATGCTTCTTAAGAAATACAACAGTGGTGCTAATAAAATACCTTAAATGAAATTTTTCCTTGGAAAATAATTAGAAACAAATAATCTTTGTTCAATAGTTAAAACACACAGTAACGTTTCTCTACACCCCAATAAGTAGCAAAGTGACGTCAGAAGACGACATAATGATGTCTATGTGCGATCGTAACTCGTCGTATATCGCGTAAGAGCCACCGCACGGTCGTTACGGCGTTATACGTTTCTTGTACGTTGATCTACGTTACGTTACCATGCGAGAGCTTATGCGGAGGCTCTTACCGATACGTTTCTTGTGCGTTGACTCCACTGTATCAGTGGTTGACTTACGTTACGTTACGCTACGTGACTATACGAGAGTCTTGTGCGGTGGCTCTAAAGCCGTAAAAGATCCTCGATGCGGTCTCGCTTCGCCGCCTACATACACATGGCGCGAGACACTCTATATATACTGTGTCTCTTATTGATAGTCTTGATATTCGACATTAAATTTAGGGTTGAAAGCTATAGATTAATCTAGCTTATAAAAACATTTGTAATTACTCAATTAACAAAAACAATTATAAATATTATGATAAGATTATAAAGACAAAAATATCAACTATTCGACATATCTATTCAATGACGAATTGACGTGTCGAATTGACGTCGATTTAACTAATCATTTCTGGCTGGGTATAATTTCATTTAATTTCGCGTCGCAAACTGCTTATCTCGCTTTCCTGTATATACCTATCAGTGCAACGTATCCTCGTCGCTGCACTGTCAGTAAAAATTTCCGCACGGCATGAAATCGTCCTGTCCCGTTTGCGTGCAAAGATACGATTTCAAGTGAGTCTCGAAAGTCGAACTCGCTAGTTCGCCATATTGGTATTAAAAATCGTAAGTGCATTATCGCGAGCTATCGAAGCTCAAGGGGTCGATCGACGCGCCATCGAGCTGATCGAGCGCGCCATCTCGCGTTCGGGCCCTCGTGTTCCGCGACTTCCGCGTGACGGAAGACGGAAGCGCCGAGGCGTTATAGCGTGTCCGTCAGCCCGTGGCGTTCGTGCGTGCCCGCGAACAGCACTCACCAAATTTTTGAGGTTAACGTTCGGTCGTTCGCGCACGAGCGAGCTCGCACGAACACCGAGAGCGTTCGCACGATACTTCGACCCAAGCACGCCGATGTAAAAGCTCGCAACGATCTCACAGTCATGGCAGTACGCGTACAATTCGAGAACAACAACGAGATCGGCGTCTTCTCCAAGTTGACGAACTCCTACTGTTTGGTCGCGATCGGCGGCTCCGAAAACTTTTACAGGTAAGCGTGACGTCACCCATAACGCAATCGCACGAAATCGGCACTGGCAGTCAACGTTCTTTAATTAATTAATTAATTTCACTTATTAATTCAACAATAATACTCAACACGATAATATCGGAATACGAATATTTTTACACCATAATGTCAGAAATGTGTCGTGAAATAATATTGCACATTATTAAGCAAGATAAAGTGGAATGATAAGCGTTGTACTTCAGTATATGAATATATATTATAATATAATATAATATGTTGATAAAAAGTATAAACGTTACTGTCATCTTTTAATCATCCTATATCATTTTGCTGTAATGCTATGATTCTATTTCATTGTTGATGTAATTGCAGTGTATTTGAGGCAGAATTAGCCGAGACAATCCCAGTTATTCACGTATCAGTAGCAGGATGTCGCATCATAGGTCGATTGTGTGTTGGCAAGTATATTAAAATGACTTTTATGGACAAAGCACGGACACTGCTGTCAAGGACTTTCGAGCAGTCTTAAGTAACCGAATATTGACTAATGAAGTAGTAATGGGCCTATTTTCTGTTGTAGAGCTTATCTTTTTCCTTCCAATGTGGAGTAAAAAAGATAAATTCTGAACTAGTGCAGCCAGTTTAGCGATGGAAAGTAGACCCATTTTATTATTGCACTGGATTACACTAGAACCTCTCCTCTCGCTTTCGTAAAATTTCAAACATACCTATCTCACTTGAAGTACAGAGAATGTACATTAGTTCAGCCATAAAAAACAAACCTCAAGTTGGTCTCTGGATCTCGTTGTAAGAGAAGTTTCTTAATGACTTATTTTGGTTTTTGAAGCTGAGTTGTCAACTGTAGTCTAGTGTTCTGCACCAGACCCACTCTGCTTTCGCCCTCCTTTCCTTCAGATTCCTAGGTTTAAAAAATATAAGCCTCAGGATCTGTATCTTTTATAAGACATGTGGTCGGGAACTCGAACTTGGGACTATCAGTTAGCCACTTTCACAATGAGTCACTCTTTATCTCTAGCATATGTAATGTGAACTATAAATTTTTGATATTATCATTTTGGAACGCATCAATCGTATGGCATAAAAACAAATCAAAACATGCAATTGGATAATAAATAGGAATTTGTTGAAAATTTTTAAACTTTTTTTAGTTATTTTTATCTACTTATTATCTAACATTTACATTTATGTAAAAATAATTGATTATATATTATCTAATAAATAATAAATAAATAACAACTAAAATAGTATAAAGATCTTTAAGAAATTTTTTGTGTAGTCAAGTACACATATTTTTAGCCTCTTTAATAACTTGTACTCATTTCTTCCCAAGTTGGAAGAAAAATCAATGTCATAAAAAAAATTAAACGTTTTTTGAAAGTATCAAAATTTTCTTATCTATAGATATATGAAGGATACAGGGGGAAAATGATCATAGTTGACGCACTCATTGAGAAGAACCATCAGAGTCTAACATACAATGTAAACGCTAAGTAAATATTATTATGCATTTCGATATTCTTACTGCCAGTACTTTTTTTAATATCTTCCTGAGATATCTGATGTCTAGAAACTTAAAGTTGCGTTTTTCTCGAAATTACTCCGGATGGACATTGATCATTTTTCCCCTGTATCTTTCTAATATAACATATAATATATATTGCTCATAAGTATTTATCTTTGCAATATAGCGAACAAGAATGGATTATTAGTACCAAATACGACAACAGATACAGAATTGCAACACATTCGAAATTCCTTACCAGATAATGTGAAAGTGCAGAGAGTGGAGGAAAGGCTCTCTGCTCTCGGCAATGTAATAGCATGTAATGATTACGTCGCTGTAGTTCATCCAGATCTGGATAAGGTAATATTTTTTATGTATTTTCTGTTATATTGGACTAAGTTTGTAACTGAAATATGCTGCTTTAACTCGAACTTTTGTATCTTTGATTAAAGGAAACTGAAGAAATTTTAGCTGATACTCTGAATGTGGAAGTATTTAGACAAACCATCGCAAGTAATGTTCTCGTCGGTTCATATTCCATTTTATCCAATCAAGGAGGTTTGGTGCATCCAAACATGCCTATTCAGGAGCAAGACGAGTTGTCCTCTCTTCTGCAAGTGCCACTTGCGGTAAGACAAACAATAAAACGATAAAACACAACATTTTCTATGTAGTTATAAGTGGTAATTGTATTCTTCTAGACTGGAACGGTGAATAGAGGCAGTAATGTGATTGCTGCCGGTATGGTTGTAAATGATTGGGCTGCTTTTTGCGGCATGGACACAACCTCGACAGAAATCGCCCGTATCGAGAGCGTTTTCAAGCTTAACGAAGCCAATCCAACTTCTATTACATCGAGTATGCGCGCACCTTTTATAGAAAGGTAAAACTAAAAAAAGAAAAAAAACACGTAGCGTATGATTATATTAACAATTTCTCGTATAACAAGAATTCTCATCTCATTTTAGTATGTCGGACTTATAAAACAGGACTTCTTCAAAATACCGGAAAAAGTATGTTGGACTATACATTAAATATATGTACATAAAACTCGATATTTATGGCTTTATATATCAGCACAAAATTATTCTTTCGTCAACATATCTATGACAACTCTTCTTCGTGATTCCAACATAAGATAATATGTGTGTGCTAAGATACTCTATATTAAAATTTGTACGAAATATAGTGTTCGTTTATTCAGACATTTGACTAATAGGATACCGTTGTAAGATAAATTTGCAGTTAGTGACTACATGCATTGCGGCATTCTTTTTTTTTAAGACGAATGAATATGAATAAAGGAGAAAAATTAAGCAATGGAAAATCAAAGTACTATATTACTTATATCTCGTATTCTCTTCATAGAAACAACATGTATAATGAACATATCAAGGTAAGCTTACTTTCGACTATACAAATATCTATAAAGAATATAATCTCTGTAGCTTGATAATCGATCGAATACAACTACGTATAAAACAGAAATATTCTATTGAAATATATTTTAATCAATAATATTCTCTTTGAATACAAACGCGTTTTCGTGTCAAAAATGTAAATTATTTCCATCCTGTTGGTTTACATAGTAAATGAACTACGAGTAAGAACATTGTACGGACTGGCCTGCTAATAAAATTTGTTGTAAACCAAGTGAGCCAGTCCGGTTTGTTAATTTTTGATCGATAAGACTAGAGCAGTGGTAGTTGTTCTGCGTGTAACAATTCGGTGGCTGCGGCGGAATCTGCACACATGACCAACGTAATGCCTGCTTGGTAAGATGCCGGAATGCGAATGTGAGTCGCTCCAGTAGTCGTGCTATTAGGTTGTTGCCTTTGGCTCATTGATTCTCGTACCATATTTACAACTTGCCCTGTTATCACAAATGTTTCATTAAAATTATCGCAATGTATAAAAAGTGATGCATAAAAAAATTATGTATAACATACCAAGGACATTCAGTTTTCGCCACTTTTGATCCATTGTCGCAAGTGGCGTTAGATCTGTATTTGCATTCCAATGCGCTAGAACGTCTGCTTTTCGTATTAATAAAATACTGGGGCTAATTAATTGATGCCACAGAAGCTAAAATCATGTCACAAGAATAAAATTCCGGTCAAACTAATTTCGCGACGGTTGCTACTTGGACTGATGATAAATTTACATAATTTATGCATTATTCGATCATACGAACCTGTTCAGGCAAACATTCTAAGGGATTTGTTAAATATATACCAGCCTGTCCTACACCGAATATCATTTGATGATGCCATGCGTCCGGTATATCGCAACCTTCACCGCAATGTTGTAAATTCATTGTTGCGATTGGTGCAGCACCTGAAATGTAGAAATACAATATTTTGTACTCGCATCTTTTGACTTTCGTTACATGCTTTGATAATGTATATTTTAAATTTTAAATCAGTATTATACAGATAACTGTATGTTTAAAGAATAGCATATTCTTTAATCTCACCCTTGGAAATCCAATAATGTAACCAATGGGATAATGACACTTTTCTCTCTGGATAAAATGCAAAAAACTTTGTTACAGCTGCGCCATTCGTGGATAAAGATATCCCTCGTGCTATATCTTTATGAGTTGCCCCTGCTACTGAACGACTGACAAGATACCTCGGTAGCGGTACACCCAGCTCCCTTAATCTCGTATTTACACCTTTCACTAATACTTCCAGAGAAAATGATATATTTAAGGCCAACTAAAAACGATGATTTATATGAGACTCGATCAAATTATAGTACAAATTTGCAAATTTTCTAATTTTTATATATTTGTATGCTTTGCTATTACCAGAGCATTAATTGCGGATGTAGCACCACAAGCAGATGTACCAATTTGCGTAACTTGCTTTATCGTAGCTTCCTGTTCACTCCACAGCATTACCTTCTCCACTGGTGGTAATCCGTCTAATCGTTCGTTACACAATTCACTTTCCTATTCGAATAATGCGTTTAAAAATTAATAAAACATGGTTCGCTCAACCCTTAAATCTATTTAATAGTAAATATATTAACCAGATTGGAATCACCACTTTGATTAAACGCAGCATGCTTATTGAGCATTAGTTTCTTAGCCATTATTCGATGATAAAGCGTAGAAATGAGATTAACCTTCCTGGCATTCAAATTGGAATTGTCCGGGAGAGACGCTGTCGTGGACTCGGCCCATAATTCGGAATCCGAATCTCTGTTATCACTGGGCGATATAAGGTCACCACTCGTGTTATGATAACCGTAAGATTCGCGTACCGGGCAACCTGTATTACGATATAGTGTCGCGCTGTCCCATCTTCCTGTAAATTTCACATAACATGGAATATCTCGTACAATAATATGGCTACAACTTGCATCGCTAAGATAGCCGTAGCTATGAGATTACCAGTTCCAGCGCTAGTACTAGGCATCCATGGAGCTGAATAAGTTGGCTTTGCACTTTGTTCTACTGTACATTGATTACTTGTGCATTGTTGGAAAGTAGTATGATTAACATGTTGTGCAGTTTGTTTCGAAGTCTGCGGCATTGCTACCAATCCCTGTCTAGACACAACTTTTCCGCTACTCAGATCATTTAGCACTGGGTCTTGTTCTATATTATCTAACGCTATATTCTGTATATCTTCGTTTATAGAGGCCAAATCACTATCTCCAGTATCCTGCGAGGAAGGAAGAAGCATTATAATCCGACTCGATCTCATACAGCATCTCGTACAGCGAATATCTTACCAGTTCGCAGGAAGGCCCGGGATCAAAGTCCATCTCTAGGAAATCCATTTCTGGACTCGACCTACCGCTATGGTTCTGTCCCTCCGCTTCCTGATTCGCCGCATGGTCCTGATTCAATTCTTCTTGTTGATCTAAGTGGATCACATCGTCATTTCCTTTATAAGTATAGATACAATAATCTTCTCCATCAGACATATCTCCTTCGTTTCCAGAGCTAGAATCCATCCGTTCTACCTGTTCTCTCTGCAAAGTCTAAAAGTAAGAAAACGCTAAATTCTGTGAACAAAAATATAAACACTCGACTACACGAGCCAGTATATAAAAAAAACATACGTTCTGCAGTCCACTGGGACCAGCGGCTTCTCTGCTGCCGTTGATATTAGGTCTCAAAAAACAACAAGTCCCTTGACTCGTCGAACCTATACTACCGCCTATATTATTCAGTACACGTTTAGATCCGTAGGACTTTGATGTCCAGGAACAGTCAGCCTCCGGACTAGAATCTGAACTGCAGGAAACCTTAGAAGGGCATTTCTCTATGGCAGATGCGTAATCCACATTATTTTTCATGTCCACGTCGTCATTGGATTTAATCGTTGATAAATTAGGAGGCATTACTGATACGTTTAACATAGGTACACTCGAATGTAACGTAGCACTGGTAGCTGCCGCGGAATTAAGAACGGCCGATCCCAAGTTATGATTGTGGTGTATATTCGCCTGAGTGGAAGATAGATTCAAGTGCATCTGGGACTTAGGCAGATTCAACGAGCTCGCATTCGTGACAGTCTTATGCTTCAATTGACAATTAACGGTATTGGTGTTTACAGTCTGAGGCTTGATATTGGCGGTCACGTTTGCAAACATGGAAGATATGTTTACATCTTGAGAAACGTTCTGCTCCAAAGAGTTGGCACAATCGGACACGGGGGTTTGCACGGACTTCGTTCCATTGGCGAGCACGACCGGGGTTCTGGACAACAGCGGCAGCGCGAGCCTGACGTTCCCCTCTCCGCTGTTGTTGTTCAGCCTCAACTGCTCCTCGCTCCCGTTCTCCAGCTGCACCTTGGACGTCACGGCGGTACCTTGGTCCACGGATTGATTGTCATTCTTCAGGCCGACGTCCACTCTGACCTCCGCTCTGCCCTGACCTCCGCTGCCATCGTTCCCCTCCGAATTCATATTGTCCTCGACGATGAGACCGGCGGCGACGGTGTCACACGACATCCTACAAAGGCATACACATACACACATACATACACGAAGAGAAGGGCACCTTCGAGGATACATTTTTTTTTTTCCCGGCCAGGGAAAACAAAAACCTTACTCTCTTCTTGATCGCTCTTACCATGTGGCGCGACGCGAGATCACCGGATCACCCGCCGGAGATCGGCTGACGGCACGGGGAACTCGAACTTGTGGAATGATGCGATTCCGTTGCGTGGTTAGACGGGGATCCACATCGCGCACCGTTCCGGCCGGAACTGCGTGGCTGCGTAGAGAAGAGCCCGCGACTCGTGCGTCGCGCGAGTCCTGCGGAAAAGGAGACACCGCCTCGCGCGAGAGACAGAAGAAAACCAGAGAGCACTTCTCCGTGTCAGGCGAAACTGCCGAAACACCTCGCTAACATCCCAACATCTCGCGGTGGTACCGGAAGTCAGCTGATTGTCGGAAACGAGTGTGCACTAGTATGCCGCATCGTTCAACGCTTCACACGCCGCTTTTCGCTCTTTAGTTTCTTTAAACGTCGCCCTCGCGTCCTTTTTTTTACCTACTTGTTGACGCAATTGCCTCGAAGGCGATCGCTCATATTCGCAAATATTCCGAGTTCCGAGTCGTCGATCATAGAAACTACCGCCGATCACATCGGAATGCAAATCGCGCGACGCAGCGTGCATTCTCGGTACACTCGGAATCGTTAATACTTTCCGGCATTCCAGTTTTTATCCCCGATAGGAAAAGATTTCTATTTCTAGTAGACCTTTATGCAAATATTGATAAATATTTGCACAATTTATTTCTAAATAATATTTCGTTCTTTGATATTATTCAAGTAGCTGTCCTTTTATTTATTTATTTTTTTTTTCAGAACTCAATCTTGTCCTTTATTTTTATTACGGGAAATTCTTTTCTACTTCGACTCCAATATTTAATTTTTGAATAATCCATTCATCTGAAAATTTGAAAAATACCACTAAAAGTATTCTTTTTTATTACTAGGCTTAAATATATATATATTTACACTAATATATAATTTGTTTTGTTTTTTTGTTAATTATATTAAAAAATTTTTTTAAATTAAAATTGTTCATCTATTACTACGTTTACGCGAGCGTTACTTCTGTAGTAACTTATGATGATTCACTCGTTTACGCGGAGTAAATTATCGTAAGTTACTACAAAATTCCATTTACGCGAAGGAAAATCCTGTTTACGCGAAGGAATTATCGTAAGTTACTACAGAAGTCTCGACAGAAGTAAAGCTCGCGTAAACGTAGTATATGTTTGTATGTATACATACATAGATACATACGTTGGAAGATCGGCGCAGCGAATCTGATTGGCTGCTCCATGTTGTGTCTCCCATATTGCATGCGCGTTCACGCACATTTTTATTTCACGAAAGTAACGTACATTATTATTTAAAAAAATAGCGAAAGAAGATTGCGTTTGATCAATGAAGCAGGTGAGTATCCGTGGTATCCGATATCGACGACTTATGACGCGTCCAAATACGCGTTCGAGCGAGAAATATCTGAATCGAAGGGTATACTAATGTCGCCAGGTGTATGGTGTATACACTGTATACTCGGCGCGGGACGCTGTCGTGCTCCTCCTTCACGCGCACATAACAAAGTCGTCGGGGTTTTGCGAGTCGAGCACCCGGCTGCTGGTAAGAGGAATCCTCGCGCAGAATGAATGTCGTGCGGATCAACTCCAAGAACGTGATATTCCTTTTCATGGCCCTCCTGTCAACCTCCGTCCAGGAGGCTCGCATGGATTACGGTGAGTGGAATTCGCTTCCTAACCATCGACGTGAGGACCGGGCGAGAAAAACTTTCCACGTCCTTTTGTAAAAATCAGTATCGAGGTGATACTGTATTTGTATTAATGCGGAAGCGCTGAAGTGTTTGATTTTTTTTTTTACATGCGCCTGTAACTTGACGGTCAATGTAATCGTTGCAGGCACCGCGACTAGTTATGCTCTGAAAGAAGCTAACGTAAACTCCACGCCAGCCTATAGCAGCAAGAAGGTGAGATTCCTTAAATCCAAGTAGTAACTTTAAGTTATGATACTTATGAGTACAGAGTTATTGTTAAATTGCAGGAGGAAATGGCTGGTCTGTGTCCGAGTGGGATACCTTGCGTAGAGTTAAGTGGAGAATGCCTGAGGTGCAATTTAAATTACAGCTGCAAATATGGGGCGATGTATGAAGCAAACTGCTCCGTGATGGAGCACGTTGATTGTATAGTACGTAAAACTTGTGCGAAGAAAGTTTCGCAATTCTTTAATTACAGCTTAAAGCTAAAGATTCTTTAATATATTGGTAATTTAATCAGATGTTTTGTTTCTTGATAGGGAGAACAGACTTTCTTGAAGAAATACATGTGCCGTTATTGTTATCAAACTGACCACTGGGAGCATCAGTGCCATCAGAAAAATTCCTGCAGCTCAGTAGCGTCTCCTCAGCAATATTATAGGTCTGTAACATTATCTCACGTATAGGATGGCTTATTTTAATTTATCCACTTAAATATCTCAAAACCCTTGATACTTTGTGATCGTAACTTTAGAATGGCTTATACAAAAGGACACATAGCTAGTGTTTTGAAAAAGTTTTCAGATCAGCTATAAAATTATGCAATAGAAAAGAGTGGTTTTTATTCATAAATTCTAAGATAATCTGACTTTCAGAACACAATCTTACGATTAAACAAGATCACCATTATTTGATCTCCTAAGAGACGAACAACTTTTGTCTAAAAAGTTTTTTCTTCTAAAACTTATGAGTTTTGAGATATTTGAGTGGATACGTCAAAATATATGATCCTGTATATGTATGCAGTACTGACCAAAAGTTTGGACCGGAATTAAATGCAAAAAGTTGAGATTAATTGACAAAATAAATGGTTATGGTAGTGTTTCTTTGACAAAAATTTATTGAAACACAAAATATACTTTGATCTTTATATCAATAAAAAAATCACTTTCGCTTTCTACAATCTAATTTGGTTTATAAAACTAAAGCCTGTTTTCGTCTATGTAGCCTCTATATAGCTGCACAAATTTTTGGTATTTATTAAGAATCGATTTAGAAGCTTTTAAGTTTCAAGTATTTTACCTGAAATACCCTTCCAAGCCAAGTATGGATTTGTAGTACCTCGAAAAAATGTTTTTTATTTTTGGGATTTACTTTTCTCATGCGTCGGTTCAATTCATCCTATAATAATTTAATGGGATTTAAATTCAGTGATTGTGGAGGCATATTATTATGAATATTTCCGAGTTTTTCCACATATAAGTTTTTCTCGATATAACTTTAATGTTTAAAGCAATATCAATTATTTATTTTGTGAATTAATCTCTTTTCTTTTACTCTTGATGCGTCTAAACTCTTGGCATCTAAACTCTTAGTGTATGATGATTTTATATTTTATATATATGTATATTGTAAAAAATATAATACTGACATTCCAATATTTTCATTGCAGAACGAATTGTACGGTAAACGGTGACATACTCTGTCTGGGCAGACGAAGGTTTATGAAAAATTTGCCCTGTAACTGGACTGTTGGATATCGTTGGTCTACGGCTTTGATCTTGAGCATCACTCTTGGAGGATTTGGTGCAGATAGGTACCTTATGATCTCGCAAGCGTACTACTTGAAATATAGACAATCGATTAAATATGGATTTCACATAAAATTCTTAAATGGATTGTAGGTTTTACTTGGGACATTGGCAAGAAGGTATCGGCAAGCTTTTCAGTTTTGGCGGACTGGGTGTGTGGACTTTAATCGACGTGATATTAATCTCTATGAGATATTTAGGCCCCGCTGATGGCTCTTTGTATATTTAGATTATTTATGGATATTGTAATTATCAGTATCAGAGATCTAAGTCTTATTTCACCATAATTTATCATAGTCCTTGTAGGGAAATGTTATATTTGTTGAACTAGGTACAAATTAATGTGATATATGTAAATATATAAATGTAAATAAGTTTTTATTAAATAAAACAGGCAACTGATCACGGATATATGATTTTATGAACAAAGCAAAGAACAATCTATTCTAAGTTAAGCTTCCTAAAAAAAAATAAAACTTAAATATATAATCTAAATTTCACATTATGAGAAAATTATTAACGACTATTGTCTTCGCGATTTTAATCGTTGGTATGACAATTTATATTCTAAAATAATAAGTATTTATTGCAAACAAATCAAATCTCTTAGTGAGCAGATATTACCAATGACAAAATATAATACTCTTGTCTCGTATTCAGTAAACTGATGTATGCAACAGGAAAGAAATTTTGAATCTAGAAATTGTGAGTGTGAATTTAAATTATATAATTAAATTTACAATTTTATTTAATTTAATGAATAACAATAATTATTGATGATTAAGTTATTTCGCTAAAGTGGTGTGGACCATTATAATATAAAGGAATATTCGCAATTTAAATTATAAGAAATCTATTTTCATATAGCCATAATGTGGACAATAATAATGTTGTGTATCGACCATGAGCATAGCTATCGTTAGCAAGGTCAGCTACGAAGGTTTACAAACTGTTTAGCGTGGTCCCGAAAACATACCGGCATATAAGGCTATATACAAGGTGAGGAAAAAGTCTAGCACCGGTGAAATATCTCGAAAACAAGACATTTTAGGAAAAAATGTTTTATACATAAAGAGACGATAAAGAGACTTACATCCTTATAAAAAAAGACCCCACGAAAAAACTGATTTCAAGCTCACGTGAAATTCTAACCAGGTGGAAGAACTTGAATTTTATCACGGGGTCTACCCACAAATATCTTTATTGTAGTGATGGAATATTGCCGAGAGCATATGGGCTGCCTAAAATCCATAAGCCTAACTGTCCCTTCAGACTGATTATATCGTCAATTAACAGTCCACTTTACGGTCTGGCCACCTTCCTCCACCGAATAATGTTTAAAAGTTTTCCTACAGCACACAGTCATGTAATGAGTAGCTTCGATTTGGTCAACGAGCTCGCGAACACGCATGTTAATAACGGCTTTAAATTGTGCTCGTTAGACGTTGTTTCCCTATTCATGAATGTACCCACTGAAATGGTACTAGATAGCATTTCAAGGAGATGGGATTACATTGTTAGAAATTGCAAGATCACCAAATCGGAGTTTTTTATCGCTGTCAAGCTGATACTCAATTCCACTTTTTTCGTTTTTAATGGGAAAATTTATCAGCAAACCTTTGGCGTCCCCAAAGCTCTCCACTCTCCACTCTCTCCCATAGCAGCTGACATAGTGTTGCAAGATTTGGAAACAAAAGCTCTTGAGATTTTAAAATATTGTCCGCCATTCTACAAAAGATATATTGATGATGTCACTTTAGCTGCTCCGTCCGCTTTACTACAGCACACCTTAGATGTGTTCAATTCTTTCCACCCCAGACTGCAGTTTACAATTGAAATAGGGGAAGATGACACGCTCAATTTTTTGGAGATCACCATGTTATTGAAGGACAACAGATTAACGTTTGATTGGTTCCATAAACCAACCTTTTCTGGGAGGTATTTAAACTATTGGTCACAACATCCTGTATGTCAAAAAAGAGGGACTGTCATAGGGTTAATAGACAGAGCATTCCTGTTGTCTCATCCGTCTTACCATGCAAAAAATTTCAAACTGGTCATTGATATTCTACTTGATAACTGTTACCCGCTTAGTTTCATTTTCGGAATATTACGTGAGCGGCTCAAGTATTTGTTTAGTAGAGAATCGAATGCGAACGGAGGCCGGAAGGAGGATGATGTTATTCCGTTTTTCACTATACCGTACATCCCTAAGATCACAGATCATTTTAAGAACGCCACAAGGGGTCTTAATATGAGATTATCGTATAATAGTTTGAATAAAATGAGTACATAATTATTAAAGCCCATAAAGATAGTCTCCCTCGATCGAAACAAAGCAATGTGGTATACAAAATTAATTGTATTGAATGTGACGCCTCATATGTAGGCCAAACTAGTAGACAAATGCAAACTAGAATCAAGGAACATCAGAACCACATTAATAGGAATACATCTAATCATTCTGTCTTAACTGACCACAGAATAGAATTTAACCACAACTTTGATTGGAGCAATGCCGAAATTTTAGATAATGAACCGTATTATTACAAACGTCTAATCTCTGAGATGTTGTGCATTAAGAGACAAGTAAATGGATTGAACTTGCAGACGGACACGGAAGGTTTACCGGATTCTTATCTGAGCGTTATCGAGAAGTTATCTAAAATTTAGTATATCCGTTTGCGAATCCCCAGTAATACATATACATACCTCTTTATTATGTTAACCTTCTGTGTTTTTCCAACGCCTCACTCTCTCTCGACAAGTCAGAGTGACAGGCTCGTTTTAACGTTTTTTTCAACTCTGCGACTTACCGTTCTGTAATGCTCCGTAAGTAAGAAATTGTAATTATAATTTTAATACTGACACATTGCGTTTTTTACCATATTGCGACTCCGTTTTCACGGTTTAGAAAGGACAATCGAATCTTTCCTTTCTACCTGGTCTTCCAACCTGGGAGTTAAACGTCGAAGATGCGATCGTTTGCGAGCATGTGTATACCGGCATATCCTGATGGACTACCGAACATCCGTATGACTTTAATATTATGACTGCGCCTTTTTACTGACTTATTCATTTTATCGTCATTGACTGTATTTCATCGTTGAAATTTATGTAGTATCATTTACACGCTGAAGATGACACAAAAAAAGTGTCGAAACGTCCGTTTTATTATAATAATATGTATCGTTACGATAATTTGATTGCGCATTATTTACAGCGCTTGGCTCCTATTGCCCTTTTCCACTACTTGATTATTTATGAGAGCCTACTTTTAATTTATATTTTAATACATCAGTTGTAGGGTTTCAACAAATGCATTAAACGGTGGTATTTATTTGACCTTGACCGTAAGTATGGAGGAGCTTTTAAGGTCAACTTTAAAATTTTTAATGAAAACCCCCACTTTTTATTTAATATTCTTGTAGCTGATATCGAGACCTTTTCAAAACACTATCAATAAACTTCTTTCGGTTGAGTACTTTTCGAGATATGTTGACAAAGTTCAAGTACCGCCGCGGCGCCGGCATTAGCATTAGCCAAGGTGTACCGCGTGGAGGTTGCACGGTCGGATTTACATCTCATTGTGTGTGTGTGTGTGTGTGTGTGTGTGTGTGTGTGTGTGTGTGTGTGTGTGTGTGTGTGTGTGTGTGTGTGTGTGTGTGTGTGTGTGTGTGTGTGTGTGTGTTATATCAACATATCAACGGTTATTAAACTACAAAAGCTTGAAAGAGAAAAAGCCCCTGAGCGTGGAGTTCAGCTGCTTATCGCCAGAGATGCCGACGCTTGCTAGCGTATCCCTATATCAACACTATCAACAGCGTGTTGCCGGCGCTTGGTAGCGTGAGTTTATGGGACTTCTTAAAAGATCGTGTTTATAAAACAAAACCTGCGAGCGTCGAAGAATTGAGAAGCAGAGAATAACTGACGAAATGAGTTTAATAACCGTTGATATGTTGATATAAGACACACACAAACACACACACACATACACACAATGAGGTATAAATCCGACCGTGCAACCTCCACCGTGTACCGTGTAGGCTCCACGCGGTACACTTTGTATTGGCTAATGCTAATGCCGGCGGTACTTGAACTTTGTCAACATATCTCGAAAAGTACTCAACCGAAAGAAGTTTATTGATAGTGTTTTGAAAAGCTCTCGATACCAGCTACAAGAATATTAAATAAAAAGTGGGGGTTTTTATTTAAAATTTTAAAGTTGACCTTGAAAGCTTCTCCATACTTACGCTCAAGGTCAAATAAATACCACCGTTTGATGAATTTGTTGAAGCCCTACAACTTATGTATAAAACATTTTTTCCTAAAATGTCTTGTTTTCGAGATATTTGACCGGTTCCAGACTTTTTCCTCACCCGGTATTATAACGGTCTTATTTCTCTTATTATTATTCACTTTTAATTGTAAGATGGATAAGTGAGAAATAATTATAAACACATACCCATACAGTTTATATTTTTATATTGTATATAAATTTATTGTTATTGGTTACATATTTTTATTTCACTAATAATAGATATATTGCATAAAGAAATATTTTTATGTAATCTATCGATAAATGACAATAAAATTTCAATATTATGTTTTTTAATTATGTACGACGTTTCAAATTTCCTATCCAGCTGTATCATTGTTATTAACGAAATTTCCTGCACATATATATATATATGAAAGTATTCGAATCACTTTTACAATATTGTTTCTTGATATCTTTTATCAGAACTTATAGTTAATAAATATAATTTAGGGAAGACCGGGGCAAAGTCGTCACTATTTTTTCGGTGCCGATTTTTAACAACAAAACAAATAATTTTAGTAAAATGTGGTATACCGTTGTAAAGAGTGAACCCTTGGCTACAAAATTTATACGGACATTTTCTACGTCGCTTTATTCAACTGGTATAGAGTGAAAACGACAAAGGTGCAAAAATTGAAATGTCAAAATTGCCGGGGCGGAGTCGTTACTCCATTCTCGGACTGAATTTTAAGTAAAAATTCATAATTCCGATCATAAAAAATGATAGGATACATTTTATTCATTATTTTTTAATAGAAAAATGGAAACATTAATTAAAAACACAATGACGGAAAATAATTACAAGAAAACGCCCGCACGGTTCTCGTCAGTTCTATTCCGTCATCTCTGAACACACGCAGCACATATTATCCAAGTCCTCGCCGGAATCCGACCACTGCTGCTTCTTTGACTTTGATTTTCGTCCGAAGCCCGAAGCCTCCATGATATTTCAAGTTTGGTCGCTCATAAAATATTAGAAATCAATGAAAATAAAAAAACGGGGAGATCCCAGTTGCGCACATAATAAATTGAACACAACAGGTTGAATCAATCGGACACAGTGACAATCGGACACAGTAGAAAACGGACACACAACGGTTACAATCGGACACAGTGCTAATCGGATACAGTAGCTAGGAAACGGACACAGCAACAATCGGACACATTGCCAATCGGACACACAATGATAATCGGACACGGTAAGAAACGGACACAGTGCCAATTGGACACAATTGGAAACGGACATACGATGGTTGTAATCGGACACAGTAGGAAACGGACACAGTGACAATCGGACACATTACCAATCGGACACAGTGATAATCGGATACAGTAGGAAACGGACACAGTGCCAATCGGACACAGTAGAAAATGGACACACGATAGTTGCAATCGGACACAGCAAGAAACGGACACATAGCTCAGTATTCATATAGTTCGATCTTATATTCCCATACAGCACATGATATCATTCGAATGTTCTGTACTTGTACTGTAAATATACGTACCATATATTGGGTGTACAACTTAATTCGGTCCGTTTTTTTGCTTGAAAAACGCATTTATTTGAACGATAAAATGAATTAATACCTTATTCAAAGTACTGTCCATCGCTAGCCACTACTTTTTCCCATCTTTCTGGCAATTTATGGATTCCGTCGCGGAAGAAGCGTTCATCTTTTGAAGCCAAGAATGAATCGAGCCAATTTTTGATACCCTGTTCTGAAGTGAAGCGTATTCCAGTCAAAGCGTTCTGCATCGATCGAAACAAATGGTAGTCGGAAGGGGCAAGGTCTGGGCTATAAGGCGGGTGAGCCAGAACTTCCCATCCGATATTTTCCAAATAGTTTTTAACCGGAACAGCAACATGAGGCCGAGCGTTGTCATGGTGAAAGATTATGGATTCGTGTCTGGTCACATATTCTGGACGTTTTTCGGCTATAGCTCGCTTTAAACGGATCAATTGTTGCCTGTAGAAGTCTCCCGTGATGGTTTGACCAGGTTTTAGCAGCTCATAGTGGATCACACCCTTCTGATCCCACCAAATACAGAGCATTACCTTGGCACCATGGATATTCGGTTTCGGCGTTGATGTTCCCGGTTGGCCGGGCTTTACATACGATTTTTTGCGTTTCGGGTAGTCGTAGTGAATCCATTTTTCGTCCCCAGTAATGATTCGATGCAGAAAAGACTTCTTTTTGTACCGTTCAAGCAACATTTCGGACATGCAAAATCGTCGTTCGATATCTCTCGGTTTCAATTCATATGGGACCCAATTTCCTTGCTTTTGGATGTATCCCGCGGCTTTGAGTCGTTTCGAAATAGCTTGTTGAGTAACTTCCAATGTTTTTGCGAGCTCTTCTTGCGTTTGACACGAATCTTGATCGAGTAATGTTTTTAATTCTTTATCTTCAAACTTTTTCGGTTGACCCGAACGCTCTTTGTCTTCAACACTACCCACTCGGCATGTAATATTTCAGAAACATTTCTGCAAAATTCCATTTGAAATATTACACCTTTCACCAATATTTCAGAAATATTTCACGACCGTTTCTGCAACATTTCTGCAATGTTTCAATCGGCACAATTATTTCAAATGCAACTTTGCTGAAAGATTTCGGCAATATTTCTGAAATATTTCTGAAATATATCTACGAAATATTGCAGAAACACTTCAGAGATATTTCAAATACATTTTACACTGAGAAAAATGTTTTGTATTAGCAAACAAAAGTTTGTTATTGACGCAAAAACTATTTGTTGATATGTGAAAAATGAAATATTTTGTTACCGGAACAAAAAAAATATATTAAGCCATGTGCGTATAGCCGCCGCGCATTTGTCCGAAGAAATCCGATCTCTCAGCCGGTCACCCATCCAAGTAGTATACCGGCGCCTTGTTGCTTGACATCGATGATCGAACAGGGTAGTGGTGATCCTCTGACTCTGACGCTTCTTTCTTTCTTATACTTGCTTATTTTGGTGAGCATAAAGCTATCGCATAACAATATTAACAATACAGATATACGAATAAATCTTTTTTGCCAGTCAGCGTCGAATATTATTTTATATTAAATATTATTAAATATTTTATATTTTATATTAAAAATGCCATATGACAAAATTTGGAATATCAGAAAATTCTTAATAAAAAAAACAAAATGCAATAAAATGCAATAATTATATAATAATAAATTTAATTTTTTATAAGTTCTAAAGTCTGTCAGCAACTTTTCGGAAATATTACAAATCCACTGTTGTATGTGAAACATTCAAAAATATAACGCGTGCAATGTAAACGTAATAATAGTTTATCATTTATTAGAGAAATGTTTCTGAACCATTACATCTGCAATATTTCTTCTGCAATATTGTAGAAATTCACTGCCTGCAATTCAATTTTTCATTACCTACGCAATCTTTCAGAAATTTTTCAGAAATATTTTAAATGCAATGTTGCGTTTGATATGTTACAGAAATATTATTCGTGCAATGCAAACGTAATATTACTTTTATAATGTTTCAGAAATATTTCTGAAATATTGCATCTGCTACATTTTTTTGCAATATTACAGAAACTTACAAATATTGTAAACAACTTTCTGAAAGATTTCAGAAATATTGTTAATGCAATATTATAAAAAACATGATGCAGGTACATTTCTGAAATATTTCAGATGCATAGTTACAAATGAAATGTTAACGAAATATTTCTGCACCATTTCCGAATATTTCAATATTTCAGCAACATAACATGCCGAGTGGGTAAAATCACCATTTTTAAATCGTCGAAACCATTCTCTGCAAGATTTATCCGATGGTGCAGATTCACTATACACTTCCACAAGCATTCGATGCGTTTCAGCTGCACTTTTCTTCCAATTAAAACAGAAAATCAAAACTTCCCGCAAATGGTGCTTATTTGGAACGAAACTCGACATTTTCAACGCAGTAAAAATTAACTTGTTGTGCAAAACTTGTTGTGCAAAACTCAAAGGCTTGTAAACAATATTTGGTTGACAGATGTTGACACTTCACGATACAGCAAAAATCAGCTGTCGCCGTCAACCATTTATAGCACCTAGAGCCATCTTTTGAAAACGGACCGAACTAAGTTGTACACCCAATATAATATACTTCGAACATTTCTATAACATTTCTAGTAGTAGGGGAGACCGGGGCTAAAACTTCAACGGGGTTGAACCGTCAAATCAAATATCTCGGAACCTGTATATTGTACGAACTCGCTATTAACATTGTAAACGCTGCTTATGGTACCCATGTGTTCAACGGAGTTTCGGAAGGTTACCTGCCGTGTTATGATTTTTACGAGGGTAAACGTGTTTTCGTGGTGAAAAGTGAAATTTTCTGCGTGTGGAAATTTTGTAATATCTGCAATAATATTTGCTCTCCAAATCTCGAGGTACGTGATTATAAATGCATGCTGATTATAAAGAGTAATGCATGCTGAACACGAATCCAGTGTAGATGTCTAATACTTCATGGGCGATCAAACCTGAAACTGATTTACCCCAGGGGGGGGGGGTGACGGTAAAACCCCGGTATTTTTGAGATTTCAATTTTTCCACCGTTGTCGTTTTTGCTCTATACCGGTTAAACAAAGCGACGTAGATAAAAATTTCCTATATAAATTTTGTAGCTAAAGGTTCACTCTTTACAGTGGTATACCACATTTAACTACAATTATTTATTTTGTTGTTAAAAATCGGCACCGAAAAAAAACAGACGGTTTAGCCCCGGTCTCCCCTATGTCGAAATAGTTCACGCATACACTTTTTACGCAAGACGAGTTGTCACATGGGTTCGTGACGCGCTTTACAAGCTTGTTTATTGTATATCGCCACAAATATTCACACAGATGATCGACTAACTTTATCTTCTTTAATACCACCTCTACTTAAACGAGCTTGTAAAGCGCGCCACGAACCCATGTGACAACTCGTCTCGCGTGGAAAGTATATACGTGAACTATTTCGACATATATATTAGTCATTTATGCCTTCCAATACTCACATATATTCAATATACAATTTATTAACAATTTACTGCTTTAAATGTTGTGTTTTGGTAAAGCAGCGACTTTCTCGCGAAATAAAGTATTCTCTGCTTTAAAAAAAAAACATAACATTAGTCGTTTATGCCTCTCAGTACTTAAAATAATTACTATATTTTTCAAAATTTTTTTGTTAATAACTTTTTAATGAATAACGACCGACGGCTAAAAACTTCTGAAGGTCACTCAGGAGGGTGACCTTGACAACATATGTCAAGGTCATTGAAATCGGAGAGGAGGCCCCTTTTATGCATAAATACCTTAGTTTACACTATAAGAGAATAATCTAATTTTGAAAACTATAAATTACTAAAGACCTAAAGATACGTGCAGAATGTACTTTTGTCTTTCCAATATCTTAATTCCGCGAACATTTCTAATTATATTTTCTCTTTAAGAAATAAATAAATAGATAAATATAAAATGTTATGTGTTATACTTATGTAGCCAATTAAACCTAACTGAAATATTTGGTCTCACAAAAGAAGATATATCTTTATTAGATATTAGAATACTCATTTTAAGAGAGTCACGTTATTTTCAAATGACTTGTGACAACGAATCTATATAACTAAACTGGCCGCACTCACACAAGGGCACAGAATCACTTATAACTCCTACCTTTACCCATTTGTCTTTGTTTGGCAACATCATCTGTTTATTACAATATCGAATAGTCATCAAGATAACTGTGAATACCTTATAAGTGATTGGATACCTTTGAAAAATCGAACTCACTGTGTGCGCAGCTTATTTAGTTTTTATTAGTTTTTAGGGTCGACTTTTTTTATTTCTTTGTTTGAAATTATAATTGGAGCATTATACCGTAGCGTTTAAATGAGATATATGCAGCACATGCTGTTTAGATATGATATAATAGCGGAAATAAAAACGAAAGAAAATTAAGAATTTGATACAGCTCTGTTTATAAAATATACATTTGAGAATTGATGGTGTTCCAAGACCTCAATAAGAAATTCACGGAATTACTAATTAATCACTGCACGATTCATATAGCAACGAAACATCTTTTAAGGGGATGCTGGAGACAGCTCTGTTTTACCGCGAAATTTTCAGACACACTAATCTTTTGATTGATTTCACCGAATTAAAAATTTTTTGTCCAGAATTAAAGTATGGACGATAACGAATACCGCAGACACCGTTTGCGTATGAAAAACGAAAAAAAATTAGAAAATTACAGTTTTATTTTCGATTCTGCGGTCGACTCATGACAACATTTGCTGCACATAAAAGTTTTAGACTGTGTACGTATACAAAAACCTGGCAGCGGTATCGGAAATACAATAAAGAAGAATCCTGCGCTTGCAGAAATGAGCTGCGAGCTTTAGTATAAGAGAAAAGTGTTTTTGAAAATTTCATATGCACATATTACGCGTCTCCCCGAATTCAGCCAAAAACATACGGATCAGTATAACGGGTAGCCCTAGAGCAGGCGCTCTGTAGGTATGTGTAAGAATCGGTGAGCACTTCTTTATCGACGCTGATCGAGTTCGCCTGCGTTTTGTATGTAGGTCCATATATTTGGCCCCTCATCTACGACAAAATACAAAAATATTAATATATTCGGATTGTACATCGTTTGTACATGAATGTACTATGATTTTTAGTGTTTGTACATTCTTAGTTAATTAAAAAAAAAATAAAAAAGTTTTACTAACAAGACCTCTAAAAGTTAGCCCCTCATTATTTCAAAAACAATGATAAATCACAGTTTATTGTGCTTAATCGTTTGTACATCGTTTGTACATTCTTAATAATTAATTTACTTTTTATTTAAATATATAATTTTTTGTTTAAAGTATAAATAAATAATTTTTATTTGAATTCAGCGGGTAAATCTTCGGCCGGTAAGTGCGTTTACATTGAAAAAATATATATGTTATATATATATATATATATGTTTAATTAAATATATATGTTATAACTGTTAAGAGAAAAAATAAAATAAATAAAGTAATAAATATTTATTAATATAAATATAAATATTATAAATATTATAAATATTATAAATATAAATATATAAATATTATACACTAATTAAAATAATTATTATTATCCCTCTACCTGTATACGTGGGTCTACGGCGTCGGTGCCAAAACAACATCTGCTTGTAAATCATTAAAAATAAAATATTAAATAATAAACGATGTTTATCAAAATGACTATCAAATCGTCAATTACAATGTAGACAGATGTTTTGTACTACGTTGCGATTGACCACAGCCCCCGGTGCCTGGAGTTTTTTCACCAACCAATCAGATATTTTTATTTTAAATCGGCCAATTGATGACGTGGCCAATTGAGTCCCACTCGGGAAGAAAATAACGTCGGACGCGACAGACCCACGTGTACACTATAAAGGTCGCAAAAAAACAACATACAAGTGGAGAGTTATGTTAATTTGTAACAAATTGTACTATTTATTTCGAATTTTATGACTTTTATTCAACAAACAAAATATCGCCGATGACATAACCAAGTCTGTCAAAATAAACTCACGTAAACAATTTCGTAAGTGTTTACGCATTTACATAAAGTATTATAAAGCGATTTTTTTTCCTTTTAACAGTTGGCTACTGTTTGAGTCTTGACATTGGTAGAATTGACGCCAATGTAAACGCACTTACCAGCCGAAGATTTACCCGCCGAATTCAAATAAAAATTATTTATTTATATTTTAAACAAAAAAATATATATTTAAATGAAAAGTAAATCAATTAATAAGAATGTACAAACGATGTACAAACGATGTACAAACGATTAAGCACAATAAACTGTGATTTATCATTATTTTTGAAATAATGAGGGGCTAACTTTTAGAGGTCTTGTTAGTAAAACTTTTTTATTTTTTTTTAATTAACCAAGAATGTACAAACACTAAAAATCATAGTACATTCATGTACAAACGATGTACAATCCGAATATATTAATATTTTTGTATTTTGTCGTAGATGAGGGGCCAAATATATGGACCTTTTGTATGTGTGTGTAAGAATCGGTGAGCACTTCTTTATCGACGCTGATCGAGTTCGTCTGCGGCTCCAGCATCCCCTTAAGATCGTGTGATAATCTTATTATGATTAATTTCTATAATTTTCTATAATTATGAACATAAATTATTCACTTATGATATAATAGATCCACCTAAAAAAGACATTAAAAATGTAAAAAAAAACGCCAAGTATATTTTGCAACTAATGTTATATGAAGTGTACCTATTATGATAATGAGTTGACAGTTCGTCTACAACTTGAGACGCCATATTGATCGAGATAAAAGTAGGTAAGGAAATCTGTAATTCTGTAATTATTTCTCGTTTTCCGTATAAAATTAGAGTTTCCTGGAATCATTGATATATGTACTGCAATCGTGGAGAAGCATTTTCAATTCTGTCAAATTAATGCGATGAAAGACTAGAACTATGAAAATGGTAATTTTGTCGGTAATACAGACGGCTATACAGGATCCCCTTACAAGGGGATAATAATAAATATCTACTACGACTTACCATCAGTAGCTACTTACCGTTCGTATTTCCTGATACCGATGACCAGTAACGGTTATCACATGATGATCTCGAACGAACAACTATGTCATATCGTTTATTCCTGTGCTGAAGATCATTACTAATTAATGTTTCCATTTTTATATTTACGATGCAGTTAATAATTATCTTTATTACACTTATATTGACAATTATTATATATGTATATATCAACTGTTTTTAGTATCCTGAGCAAAGCATTAATTAAGGATCTAGTTTATCGACCAACAACCTTGCTTTGGATTGACTGTAATTAACAGGTGAGGACATCCTCAACTTGAGTATTGAATATTAATTGTATAATCAATAATCAATATATATTTGCACTATGCATTGCAAAATTTTCGTTAATTGTTTACAGTTAGGTTTTCCGTTTAATATTTGTATTGTTTTTATACCTACGATTCGCATCTATGCATTTTCGATTTAATAATGAAAAAATTTAGTTATTTTATCTGTGTTAATTAATGCAAAAGTAATACTCGAGTTTCCAATATGACTATTAATAAAGAGTTTTATATAATAAGATAAAAACAATAAAATCTTCTAATATACACACAGTATTCTTTGTGACTTCAAATAAAAAAATTTACTAAGGTTAAAGGGTAACTAAAAATATAAAATAACGAAATATTTTTTTAATTAGTTTAATGGAAGATGCATTAAGTCAGGAAATTATGGAAAATGGACGAATATATCGTGTCATGTGTCAATATATCATATTAAGTGACGTTGCGGTTGTGGAAGGTAAAGAATGATAGACGAAGATTGACAGATTTCTTTTAATAATGTATTGTGTATACATAATTTATACAAAACATTATCGCACAACATATAATTAATATTATACAATTCATATTTTCAATGTTCGCCATTGACTGCAGCGCAGATATATTTTCGTTCGTTCGACTTGTTACACACAGGCGCACGTAATTACAATATGTATCGAGATCTCACCTATGTAATGTGAAGGCTCCGCTCACTTAATTCTCAACATTACTGTAAACCATTCCTCAGAAGAAAGGACTAAGAATATGAGACGTTTACTTTCAAAATAGTGTAAATCTAATTTTACGAATATCATTTAAATTAATATATAAATATTACTGTACAGTGTATCGATATCCGTAAGGATGTTTAAATTATTCACTCTACGTTGAAAGCAGAAACGACTCATATATACTCGATTCATAAACAAAATCACCCCTTAAAAGAATCATAATGTCCTTTATTAACGGTCCATTTTTACACAATATAATATCCTCCAACATCCCAAAAGCAAACAGTCACATAAAATATAGTTTCCAACTGGTCAGAGATTTGAGTGGCCAGTACCTTAAAGACAACTATATTCTCATTTCTCTCGACGTCGTGTCACTTTTTACAAACGTCCCTATTGACCTAACCATTGACAGCATGGCTGAACAGATGGGAGCATATCTCGAAAAAATGCGATAGGTATCCCCAAAGAAGAATTTATTCTCACATTACGGCTTGCCTTGAATCAACATTTTTTAAATTTAATAACATATACAAACAAAATTAGCAGAGTCCGCTTTTCCCAAGGGGAGTTAACTAATTGTAAGTCCTTTTAGAGAAAAGGGACAAAAACAACTGCAATTGCTTGGTCGACCGTCAGCCTTGACTTTGTCTTATAGTGTTTTTCATTGGCAGAACTAATGCGCACTCAGTGCACATTAAAGCCATTGTACACTGATTTAATCTCTAATATTTAAAGTAAAATGCAAATATTTCGACTGATAAAATACCAATATATATATTTTACCAATTAGTACAACAAAGAATATTGAGGATTTCGTGACTCAACTTGTTTATATTAAACATACACTTTACGTTGATTTCTTGTACGACGGCTTTAATGTGCACTGACAATGAGTGCGCACCAGTTTTGCCAAAGAAAAACGCTATTAATTATTATTACTGGGACGCAAAGGTTCGTGAAACAATGCGAAATTTAACCCCGAATCTTCGCGCTCGTAAATCTTACAATTAAATAAACGGTGACAGTGTGTGTCTCATTCAGCGTAAAGAAAGATAGCTCCTCTTTTCTTTCGCTCGGCGTTTAAACCAAAAGAGATCATAGCTCGCGATAAGTCTCGCGATTTAAGTCCCGTCGCTCGCGAACCAAGAATTGTTCTGTCGCTCGCGGAATAAAGATACTTGTAGATAACTGTGAAAATAGCTTGTTTATTGTTATATCGGACAATTTTAAATACACACTTATAGAATTTTGTATAGATTCAAATTCGGTATTCGGATTTTTCTCTTGCCTGATGTCTTTTTCCTAAATCCGCTGGCGCACAATAATTATTCGGCCGCGATATGGGAAATCCTAGTCATATTTCCTTAGCCACAATGTATATATACATATATTGTTGCCTTCGACGCCAGCTTTTCAACGCGTTCAAGCTTTACTTGCGAAAGCATCAAAAGTTTGTCCGTCAGTATCCCGCTTGAACGGGCGAACGAAACAACTTTGATAGTAGATATGCTTTAAATATATTTAATTTCCATGTCTTCTTTCTTTTATACATTTTTGTCTTATTTGAAAGTTTTATTTCTTTATTTTATATTTATATTATTGCGCTTGAGACTCGCTCCGCGACCGCGTTGCCCCGAAATCGCGAAAATAAGGCTAGCAAGGAACAACTAGACCTCTGCGAAGTTAGCACCCCAATTTCGGAATTCTGATATAATTGATGGAGTTCTGAGAGAGAGAGAGACCCTTCAACAACTTGCTTATTCGTCATTGATTATACAACAGAGCATATTACCTCTGAACGATTCGGCAGCTCGGCTCAGGGAATCGATTATTTCACGTAAAACTTTTCACTTTTTGCTTTATCAAAATCTATGCCAACAACCATCTTTCATCAATTAGAGAAAAAGAAATTATGTAAAATTTTATAAAAGTTTATTTTCGTAAAGATTTATTCTAGAAAATATATAATTAAATTAGTAAATCTAATTGAAAGGCGAATTAAACGCGTGTAAAAATTATTTTTTGAAACGTTGAGCATTTTGAATGTCTCTTTTAATTTGAATCTTTCATTTTTGTGTTACAGAATCATCGTAGCTAAATAACTCCGCCCGTCGCACAGTGGGGCCGATTCCCGAAAAGCTGGCCAAAAGTCGAAAAATGAAGTTTTAATTTATAGGATTTGAAGTACATAGATGTATAGAGTAATGTTCAAAGAATATGTAACGGCCCTTTATAAGGGCTAATTAAGTATACATGGCAGGTATAAGCCAGTACAAAAAGGACCTTCGCACGAGTAACAGCTCGAGCGTCCGAGCTCATGTTCAAGCGTCATATTCAAAAATTCGTAGAAAATCGTAAAGTTGATCTTTTTTAATACTACAAAATGGATGTTTTAAATGGAAAAATGTAGTTTATTATCGTATTAACGGATTTTTTTATAATAACGAATTATTTCAACACCAATAGAAAGAGTTTCCACCCTATGAGAAAAGCTGCAATACGTATTCGATAAATCTATCAAAAGAAGAAAATACGTGTAACCATCAACATGTATTTAAAAAAATAATGTGAAATCTTTAAATTAAATTTCTGCTCGCATTCTCGGTCCGCTTACGAACATAGCCGAACGCGATCATTTTGCGAGACGAGAAGATGTTCAACAGTGATTTAAGCCAAAGTTCCAAAGAACTCGCAGTTTTCTCTTTTTTTTAACAAAATTTTTATCTGTATACGATGTAACGATGCGCCCCGAAACGCATCATTCCCGGCGAGCATCAGCCGGATGCCGCCCGGCCGAACACCCGTCGGGCGAGACAAGGCACGGTGTGCCCTTTTTTAAATACATTATCTCGCGTATAAGTCCGCGAACGGACTTACCGCGGCAACTGACTCGGAGCGCCGAGCGGTGCCGAAAACGGCCGAAAGCCGCCGAACGCAATCGCAGCGTCGGGACGCCGTATTTTCCGAACGCTCCGCCGCTCCATCCCGGCGCTCGCGATTGCCGTCGCGTATACCCCCGCCACACCGACACACCGCCGCGGGTATATAAACCGACGAATTGTTAGCAACAAATAGATTCCGCCGTGAGCCAGCAAACCGACCAGACCTGTTCTCCGCTGCTCACGGATCCCGCAATCCCCAAATTCGAACAACCAGGAGTTAGAGAGGCATCTCTGGCTCTGCCAAGTGACGAATCTAGGCGGTTGACTCGATCTTCCTTCCGAGAACCGGAGTGAACCAGGGTAAGAGAGCTCTTCTCTTACTCGCCAAGGATCTTGGCCACCCGGTGCCGCCTCCCGCCCGCGTATTCCGAGACGCCAGGATATAAAGAGTCATCTCGATATCTGCTAAGGATCTTAGCCGCTCGAATCCGCGCGTTCCGGCGCCGCGTGCGCTTACCGCCGCCGCTGGCCAAGCCTGCGCTTCCACCGCGATCACACCCTCGTGTGCCGCGAGCCCGCGCGCCCACGATCTCCGTACACCGCTACCGTATCCGCATCCGCGACTTCCGCGATCTCTGTATATATCGTCGCCTCCCGCGCTCTCTGTATATACCGTCAACTCCCGCGATCTCTGTACACCGCTCCAAACTCCGCGATCTCTGCGTATCGCCGTTACCGTATCCGCACCCGCGACTTCCGCGATCTCTGTACATATCATCGACTCCCGCGATCTCTGTATATACCGTCGACTCCCGCGATCGCTGTACGTGCCTCCGACGCACCCGCGCTCTTTATACATAGCTCCGATGCACCCGCGCTCTTACTGTACACCACTTTACGCTTTATAGAATAAACTTGTTATATTGTTCGTTTTAACCGAGTCTTGTGTCTTCCTCCGCGCCTACTCCGAACCCTGACCAGCCGCGAGCTAGATCCGCGCTTCGGAAGCTAGGTTGTTTTAACAACTTTATGATACACATTTTTTCCCCAATTTTTTTTCTCAATTGAGACTAGGTCAAACTAGTTAAACTACGTAAAATCACGCTAATTTTAATGCGAGTGCAATCACGAGAAATGACATACGCTCACATAATTGTTGATTTAAAGACAGTTTCCAGGCGATCTATTTGATCCGACCAGCTGCGTGTGCTTCTCCGAAGGGGACGTTTATCCCTATAGCTATAGGAACACAAAGAAGCGTTATAGACGCCTATAGGCTTCTCTGTACGGCCACAAAGTGTCCACAAAAATCTCGTTTGTCTGTGCCCTTAAGCAGAAGGAAATTAATGAGAAGGAAATATACACACATAAAGTACCGCTATTTTTCTCAAGGATTATATACGATAGTCATAGATAAGTCATCTTAAACTCACCTGTCGCGATTAATCCGCCAATATCCAGCCCATAGGCTCAAAAACAGGGTGATCCCGTAAGGTCATCAAATTTATAAAAAATCAAATTTATAAATCAAATTTATAAAAAACGAAGATTGAGCTGATAAAGCTCTTGATAGAAAAACGGGAAGATTGGATGCAGATTCGCGTATCCTTTATGGACGGAGCTGCTAAACCCTCATCTGCCGATTTAATTAAATAAACGAGTCGGTTACTAAAATCTGACAATCGTCGGCTGTAAAAGTACGGCAACCCGCCGGTAACAAAATTCGACAATCGTCGGCAGCAAAAATCCAACAACCCGCCGGTAACGAAACCTATGCCAACAACCGTCGGCAGCAAAAATCCGGCAACTCGCCGGTAACAAAGTTCGACAATTGTCGGCAGCAAAAGTACGGCAACCCGCCAGAAACGAAATCTAACAACTGTCAGCAGCAACAGTCCGGCAACCCGCCGGTAACAAAGTCCGACAACCCGTTGACAACAAAGTTCAAAGATCGTCGGCGGCAAAAGTCCGACAACCCGCCGGTAATGAAACCTATGCCAACAAGCGGCGGGAGCAAAATCCGGCAACTCGCCGGTAGCAAAGTCCGACAATTGTCGACAGCAAAAGTACGGCAACCCGCCGGTAACGAAGCTTATGCCAACAACCGTCGGCAGCAACAGTCCGGCAACCCGCCAGAAACGAAATCTGACAACTGTTAGCAGCAACAGTCCGGCAACCCGCCGGTAACAAAGTCCGACAACCAGCTGGTAACAAAGTTCAAAGATCGTCGGCAGCAAAAGTCCGGCAATCCGCCGGTAACAAAGTCCGACAACCCGTTGACAACAGAGTTCGACAACCAGCGGCAGCAAAAGTGCGAAAAAGTTTACGGTAAACCAACTCAAGGAGAACCTGCGAGAAAGAGGTCGATCGATAGACAATTATCTGTGAGCAGCGATAATTCTCAAAGTCGTACTCCCTATCGTAACTTCGCGATCCGAAATTGAGAAAACGGAAGAAGGCAATTAAGCCACCTCCTCTGTCGTGAAATGTTTGCCGTAGTAATCTAACTTTCACATACTGTTTCGGGACTTTCGGGATTATATATTCGCAAAGTTCGCGAATATTTCCGAATCTTCGCGCCCTGGTAATAATAAGTGAAACAAAAGGCAAAGATCAGCTAACGGTCGATCGAGCAATCAACTGTTTTGGCCCCTTTGTCTAAGGAAGGAGACTCATTGTCAGTTAATTTCGCGTCGACGTATAGTACGGACTGCGCGATCCCTATTTCATTCGTAGGTATACGAAACACGATCTTAATTCAAATATATGAGGTAGCAGATAGCTGCAAAGGGCTTTAATGGATATGCATATCAATGCTGGTTAATGATGTATTGATCAGAATTCCTTACAGTGCAAAGGAGAGCATAACGATTTTCTGCAACAAGTTTTCGTTTTATTTCAGCATGCTCGAATGTCTCTTTTTTTACCGTATTCGCGATTCTACGTACATTGAAGGACTTATCGATCTGTAACAAGTCTGTAAAAAAGTGTACACACTTCTACAATTAACGTGTATACGGTCGACCGTGTGGCGAAGATAATTCTTCAATTTACCAGCATTTATTTTTTGCTCATCGTGAGTGCTCACCGTTATGCCGCTATATGTTTTCCAACTTCCCCAATTTCATAGAAGTTACGCACTTCTTTTATTTTAAAAATAATTTTGTTTGCTACCTGGGCCCTTAGTGTTCGTTTTAGCTGAACTTCTTGCACAGTTCATCTTTTCTCCTTTTCTCTTCAACGTGAAAAGAAAAAAAGGAAAGATGCGTTGCACTCGCGCTGAGTTCGGTCAGCTTCGGTATTCTCCGTCGCGGAGCGTCGTTGCTAACGCGATACAGTTTGACTGTCAGTTCTGAAAACGCGAGCGTACGTTACGGTTCGCTTTCCGCGGGTCGCGAGTAAACGCGCGAGCGGGAGTGTAAAGTGAGTGCAAGTGTGTAGTAAAGTACGTGTGAGTGTGGTGTGTGGGTGTTGACGCGGGATGGAGAAGCCGCGGGACATAAGTCCGGAGCAGGATTTTGGGTAAATATGCAATATTGCATCCTCGGTTCACATTTTATTCGATAGCGTTTAGAATCTGTTCGCATGAGTGCTTATTGAGAAGACTGATTCTAAAACTCTAATTACTTTATATTCATTTAATATATATTCTTATTTCTTAATTGTGCGCAGATCTTACCTTGTAAACACTATAGCCTCTCATCGAGAATCTGATAAACGCACTTGGAAAATCCACCGATCCACGCGGAATTAATTGTGAAAATAGCGGGAACGCGGGGAGTCTTCTTCTTCTTCTCCTTCTTTTGTCTAGTTTGTTTAAAATTGTAATATTGCTACTATCTAGCTTGTGCATTTTGAATTTTGCTTCGCGACGAGGTGAGTCATCTTAGACTCACCTGACGCGATTAATCCGCCAATATCCAGCCCATAGGCTCAAAAACAAGATGATCCCGTAGGATCATTGAGCTGACAAAGCTCTTGATAAAAAAACGGGAAGATTGGATACAGATCCACGTAACCCTTATGGACGAAGATGCTAAATCTTCATCTGCCGATTTAATTGAATAAACGAATCAGTTACTAAAATCCGACAATCGTCGGCAGCAAAAGTCCGGCAACCCGCCGGTAACAAAGTTCGACAATCGTCGGCAGCAAGAAGTCCAACAATCGTCGACAGCAAAAGTACGGCAACCCGCCGGAAACGAAATCTGACAACTGTCGGCAGCAATAGTCCAACAACTCGAAGGTAATAAAGTTCGACAACCCATTGACAACAAAGTTCGAAAATCGTCGGCAGCAAAAGTCCGGCAACCAGCCGGTAACGAAACCTATGCCAACAACCGTCGGCAGCAAAAATCCGGTAACCCGCCGGTAACAAAGACCGACAACCCGTTGACAACAAAGTTCGAAAATTGTTGGCAGTAAAAGTCCGGCAACCCGCCGGTAACGAAATTTATGCCAACAACCATTGGCAGCAAAAGTCCGGCAACCCGCCCGTAACAAAGTCCGACACAACCCGATGACAAGAGAGTTCGACAACCAGTGGCAGCAAAAGTCCATCAACCAGCTGGTAACAAAGTCCGACAACACGTTGACAACAAAGTTCGACGGTAACAAATAATCAAACTGTGTTGGCTGCGTTCAGCAAAGAAAGCAGTTCGGTGCTCGGGTCAGCTCGGTGTGAAAGTGCGCCGTAGTACGTCGATCGTTTCATCTCGGGAGTGTCTAATAAAGTGTCGCGATCATATTATGACAGTTACTTCGCTCTCAATCGCTAAATATCGGACAGTGGTTCTGTGAGTGGCCTGTGCAACGGAAAGCGAGGAGGAGGAGGAGGAGGAGGAAAAGGCGGCCTGATGTCCTGAGAGGAGGAGAAGGCCTGGCAAAGGCATCGGATCTCGGCGGAGCAACCTTGGGGTAAATATCATTTCTTATCTTAAAATTAATAATTCTTTTTTATTTAATCGGGCTGTTTTATCTCGATAGTCAATATAGCGGACTGTCATTTGTGTTCCAGGGGTTTCACCGCGAAATTCAAATATAATATTTTCACATTTTTTTGTGGGGGACGAAGCTTTCCCGTTGAAAGCATATGTGATACGACCATTCCCAAAAAAATATTTATGTGATCGTAAGCAATTTTCACTTATAGGCTTTATATTATCATACATGACATATAAGTAATAAAATAATATTGTTGCGCTCGCCGCGCCCAGAAATAATTAGAGAAAAAGAAATTATGTAAAATTTTATAAAAGTTTATTCTCGTAAAGATTTATTCTGGAAAATAGATAATTAAATTAATAAATCTAATTGAAAGGCGAATTAGACGCGTGTAAAAATTATTTTTTGAAACGTTGAGCATTTTAAACATTTCTTTTAATTTGAATTTTTTATTTTTGTGTTACAGAATCATCGTAGTTGAATAACTCCGCCCGTCGGTGCGCATCGGTCGGTGAGTGACGAATTTTTTTATAATAACGAATTATTTTAACATCAATAGAAAGAGTTTCCGCCCTATGAGAAAAGTTGCAATACGTATTCGATAAATCTATCAAAAGAAGAAAGTACGTGTAACCATCAACATGTATTTAAAAAAAAAGATGTCAAATCTTTAAATTAAATTTCTGCTTATTTATTGTAGCAATAAAATAATCGTCGATTTCTTTCCGAATTTTCAAGACCGGACAAATTTCGGCCGGCGTTCTCTACCCTTCGCGTTCTCCGGCCAGCTGGCCGGCCTACGTAGACAAGGGGTCAGATAAAATCAGTATTACGTTTAGGGACACGCACGTACAAACCTATTAACGAACGCACGCTCACGCGTCCGACCGCGCGCGGGCGCGCTATAACTCACATGTGTAACACACGTGCGCAAGAACGCCGACGATCGCCGTGATTTACGTGCCGCTACGATCTCACCACCTCCTACTCTCTCCCTATCTAAATTCCGTGCCATCCTATTAACCTCTGCACCCACACATTGCTATGAAATTTTGGAAAATGACCCGACTTCCTGATGCATTCTCTATATGTTATGACGGAAATAATTCCCAACTCTATTCCCAAGTTTTAACGGAAGATTTGATATACATGTATATTCTGATTCAATGATACAATAATATTAATTTGATTCGAATTTTAAAATAGCGCGATAATATCATATACAGCTAAATCATATTTTGCGTTAAGTAATCTGTTTTTCTATATTAAAGCTTTCTATGCACACACACGAATATATTTCATGTTACACCTAATTAATATACGAAAATTAACTCATAAAACATTAGTAGATCTCCAGCTCTCACATCATATATCGGCAAAATTCACTTTTGTAAAAATTTTAATTACTAGATATCTTCAAACTAATTCTTTATTATAATATTAAATATTTAATATTATACCTAAAAAAATATTATCTAACAGCATCCCTTGTGGGCTTGCCAATATCCAGCCCATAGGCTCAAAAACAAGATGATCCTGTAGAGTGATCAAATTTATAAAAAATCAAATTTATAAAAAACGAAGATTGAGCTGACAAAGCTCTTGATAGAAAAACGGGAAGATTGAAAGCGGATCCGCGTATCTTTTATGGACAAAGCTGCTAAACTCTCATCTGCCGATTTAATTGAATAAACGAGTCGGTTACTAAAATCCGAAAATCGTCGGCTGTAAAAGTACGGCAACCCGCCAGAAACGAAATCTGACAACTGTCAGCAGCAACAGTCCGGCAACCCGCCGGTAACAAAATCCGACAACCCGTTGACAACAAAGTTCAAAAAACGTCGGCAGCAAAAGTCCGGCAACCCGCCGGTTACAAAGTCCGACAACCCGTTAATAACAGAGTTCGACAACCAGCGACAGCAAAAGTCCGGCAACCAGCTAGTAACAAAGTCCGACAACCCGTTGACAACAAAGTTCGACGGTAACAAATAATCAAACTGTGTGCCGATATAAGTGCGAAAAAGTTTACGGTGAACCGGCGGCTCCGGCGGCTTCAATGAATACGACTCAATGCCAGCAAGCGTCTCATGCCACTCATAAAAATCTGTGGTCGGCCAGCAATGACACGGCTGTCCAACCGCGGAACTTGACTATCGGCTACCTTACAGCGATTAAGGGCGGCCTAATGGACCGTCAGGGTCTCGCCATTTTCGGCGCTCTGACCATGGCCCTCGACGAGATCAACAATGATCCGAAAATTTTGCCGAATGTGAGACTCGTGATGCGATGGAGCGACACGAGAGAAGAGACCGTCGAAGCTACAAGAGCGATGATCGATATGATCTGCGACGGGGTCGTAGCCTTCTTCGGGCCGGAAGGTTCTTGGTTAGGCCCTTCGCACGTCGCGCCAAATAAGCTGGTGCCTAATCTTTTTGAAACGTAAATTCACCGCTCCAGCTCTGAGGGTTCCAAAACACTAGATACAGTTTAAAATTGTATCATTAGTAGAATAAATAAATAGGGGGGACACGACTGCCTTGTAAAAAAAGTATGAAGTTTAGTATCTAGCAAGTGCCGAAGCAATCAATTATAAAAAAAATACATAAGTATAGAAATACACGAACATGTACTATCTTAAAAAAATTTACACAGCTTACACTAGCAAAGTTATTTTATTTAATAATTAAATTTATAAACTGAACATATGACGTCTTACAATAATTTCAGAATATTTTATTTAAAAATAAAAATTGATTATACTTTTAAGAAGCTCTAAGAAGACTCATTTAAGCTGACCAAACGATAAATGCTGCTTTAATGCTTATTTTTAGCTTGGAAGATACATATATAAAAAACCAATTAATTCCACGTCAATCCTTGTTCGCAAATATGCTCCTTTTTTCTCCTACCAAAAGAGCAGAACGAGCTGGATAACCAAAATGAGCATCACAATTATGGAAATTTTGATTGAAATCCGAAATTTTAATTGAAAAGTTAGTCCTCGCTCAGGTTTCATTGTGCCGCGAGTCAATAAATAAAGTTTCGCGGAAAGATCTACGTATCTTAATACTACGAACTGCCATATGCATGAAATTATACATATATATATGACTATATTAATTCACATCTTATTCTCATTTCGGATTTCATTTTTTATGTTTGCCTGGAATATAACTTGCCAATGAAAAACTAAAATAAGAAATCTTGCGAACGCAATGTCTAAAAAGAAATTGTGTTTTGTACGTTCTTCGCAAATACGCGAAATGACTGATTCGATTAAGTAAGGAGCCTGATTCCTTTTGTGCTAGCTTCGTCTAAAGAGTAATATTTGGAAGCGTATTTATACGATGTTGGAGAATATTGTACAAATTTTTATAGCATACATTTTTAAATCTTAAATTATACACACAATCGAAATGGCATGCATAATATAGCGGAAACATATTTTTTATATTACCAGAATTCACATTTTCTGGAGCATAACAGAAATGTTGCTGGGAAAATTCTATAAATATTTAAGAGACGTATCAAAGGGCTTTAATGGATATGCATATCAATGCTGGTTAATGATGTATTGATCAGAATTCCTTACAGTGCAAAGGAGATCATAACGATTTTCTGCAACAAGTTTTCGTTTTATTTCAGCATGCCCGAATGTCTCTTTTTTTACCGTATTCGCTATTCTACATTGAAGGACTTATCGATCTGTAACAGGTCTGTAAAATAGTGTACACACTTCTACAATTGACGTGTATACGGTCGACCGTGTGGCAAAGATAATTCTTCAATTTACCAGCATTTATTTTTTGCTCATCGTGAGTGCTCACCGTTATGCCGCTATATGTTTTCCAACTTCCCCCATTTCATTAAAGTTACGCGCTTCTTTTATTTTAAAAATAATTTTGTTTGCTACCTGCCCTTAGTTTAGTTTTCACAATATCCGTTTTGTTTCATTTCGATACTGATGAGCAGCAAATAAGTAGAACTGCAGAGTGGCCATGCACTTGATATTTTTTTGAATTAGTAATATATCACTAATTATTAATTTTATTATTTACATCTTTATCCTAGGTTCTGTCGTCTATCACCATACTCGCAACCCGTCGCGTCGCGTAAAAGAGTCACGGTCGGTCTCGCTCCGCGTATACTTGGCGCGAGACACTACCGTGTCTCTTGATACTTGTGAACTTATAAAACCATAGATTATAAATTTATGCTCGTTATATAAAAAAATAAGGCAGGTGAAACATTGATGATATTATACAATGTACGTTGATATATACACGCGCCGGCAGGAATGGTGACCCGCAGCGAGCGGCGATTAAGTGTATACGTGTGTAAAGTAAACACACGCATACACAATAAGAATTAGAATTAGATTAAATTAGCTATCGTGCATTATAAATTCGTTTTAGCTGAACTTCTTGCACAGTTCATCTTTTCTCCTTTTCTCTCCAACGTGAAGCGAGCAACAGGCGTTGTCATGGCAACGTACAGGGATACACATACAGCACGGCCCCGGCGCCCCCGGTTGGCTCGGCAAGCGATCGGCTCTTGCCTCTCAGTTAGTGTCAGAGAACGTAACGTTTCGGTTGCGGGCGGCGCGTGCGGGCGCTATTCGTGTGTGTGCCGCGCCTTGTGTATGTGGGTGCTAGTTCGAGTGCGGGGCTCTTGTCGCTCCCCCCCGCCCCTCCGCCTATAAGGAGACAGGCCGTCCTGGCACGTGAGAACTTTTGTGAGAAAGGTACGGTACGAAAATATATCACGTTTAAGAGTTGCTGCCATGGTTCCTGTCAAGGTGGCTTAGCAAAATTTCTCATCGAAGCGAATATTCTCTCACGTCATACGGCAGCAGCGTATTCCAACTTCGTGCTAGATGAAGTTCTACGCGCGATTCACGACATGCAGGAGCGCATAAATCGAGTAGAAGCCGCGATTTACGACACCGCCGATGAAAGCAGGGTTTGACGCGTATGCAACCACGGCCCCCTAGACATTATATAGAAACCAAAATATTTTTTCAACCGAACGAAGATTCGTGTCAACAGGTTTTTATTCACGTTAGGTATATTTTATTTTCTCAATAGCTTTCAAAAGAAATAAATGAACGCTGGCTCGATGTTATTGCGTATTGATTCGGAAAGATGAAAGAGAGGGAGAGAAAAGGACAATAAAAAAGAAAAAATAATTAAAGCCCTATAGCTATAGGAACACAAAGAAGCGTTATAGACGCCTAAATAACATCGCAGAGCGACGAATGTATTCCCTTCACGGTTTCAGCCTGGATGTCAAGCCACCTGTGACTCGTGGCTGCGTCCAGCATGGTAATCCGGTCCCGCGTGGATGAACGGGGTGGCCAGGAAGAGGGACTCACTTCAACATCCCCGATTCTCCGATTCTTGATTGGTCAGATTCCCGTGAGAAGAGCCCAGGAACTTCCGGACCGGCCGGTCTCTTCTCGTCTCCGGAGCGGTTGTGAAGAGGGAGGGGGGGGCGGGGAGCCTCGCAGAGCCTCGAAGCCGCGGAGCCAACCAAACTTCTACGGTGGTGGCGACAAGACGAAGACGGAAAAACGGAAATCACATCATTACATAGCCCATAGGCTTCTCTGTACGGCCACAAAGTGTCCACAAAAATCTCGTTTGTCAGTGCCCTTAAGCAGAAGGAAATTAATGAGAGGGAAATATACACACATAAAGTACCGCTATTTTTCTCAAGGATTATATACGATAGTCATAGATAAGTCATTTTAAACTCATCTGTTGCGATTAATCCGCCAATATCCAGCCCATAGGCTCAAAAACAAGGTGATCCCGTAGGGTCATCAAATTTATAAAGAACGAAGATTAAGCTGACAAAGCTCTTGATAGAAAAACGGGAAGATTGGATGCAGATCCGCGTATCCCTTATGGACGAAACTGACAACCCGTTGACAACAAACTTTGAAAATTGTTGGCAGTAAAAGTCCGGCAACCTGCCAGTGACGAAATCTATGCCAACAACCATCGGCAGCAAAAGTCCGGCAACCCGCCGGTAACGAAACCTATGCCAACAACCGTCGGCAGCAAAAATCCGGTAACCTACTGTGGGATCTGGATTCTGGAACCGTCAAGAGCGCGCTCTCACGTGAGCGACGCACGGGAGTCATGCCTCGGCCGCGTGTGTACGCGTGCCGGGCCTGCTGGTAGCGCGGCCCGGAGTCAGTCGTCTACCGGTCGCCGAACGATAACATAACATAACGCGCTCGCTCCCGACAAATGTATCTAATGTACTCGCAATAAATTATCCTTAGAATAAATTATCTTACAATTGGGGGCTCGTTCGGGATTGCGAGTAGATGCGGTCGGATAACGAGCGATATGAGGTAGCCGTGGTGTACCAGTGAATTGAAGACGAAAAAAGACGAGTTGAAGACGAAGAAGAAAGACGAGTTGAAGACGAAGAAGAAAGACGAGTTGAAGACGAAGAAGGAAGACGAGTTGAAGACGAAGAAGAAAGACGAGTTGAAGACGAAGAAGAGAGACGAGTTGAAGACGAAGAAGAGATACGGTGCAAAGTCGATAAGAAGCGACCGGAAGACGATTCAAGACGATTTGAGACGATTTAAGACGATTTAAGACGAAGAGTGCCCGGAGCGGTATACCGAGAATATGAGTAAAGCTAGTCGAGTGACGAGGAACGCAAGTGATTTCACGTTGGCCGAGCTAAAGGACATACTGAAATCATTGGGGCAGAGCACAGGAGGAGCGAAGGCCGAGCTAATTGGCAAATTGATGGCGCTGGATCCGGAGGGCGCCTGGATGGAGGCATCCCTCAGTGAAGACGAGAATGATGGCGGAGAGACGAGTGACCTTCGTGGGGGTGGCGACGGTAACGGTAGCGATGAGCGTGCGCGGCATCGCTCGACACCAGCGGAATCAAATGCATCCGCGGACGGCACAATGCAGCGAGAAATAGAGCTTATACGAAAGGAGAAAGAATTGATGCAGCGTGAGCTCGATCTGGCACGGCGCGAGATATAATTTTTACGGCGCAACACGGAGAATGCACCTGCGCCTGTGCAAAGACGAGAAATGTCGCCGAGTATTCCCTCAAGAGTTAACGTGAGCATAATAGCCGAATTACTCAGTTATTTCGATGGAGGTGCCGACACGTACGATCAGTGGTCGAAGCAAGTGGCGCTTCTCAAGACGACGTACGCTCTCGATGATAACACGACGAGGGTTCTGATTGGATCACGGCTGAGAGGAAAGGCACTCGATTGGTTCCATTCGAAATCGGAGCATATCGAGTTGCCGATCAACCGACTTCTGGAAGAGCTGAAGGCAATGTTTTCTCATCGGCGAAGCAAGGTCGCCATGAGGAAGCAATTCGAAGACCGAACTTGGAGACGGGGCGAGGCATTCAGCGAATATTTACATGACAAGGTAATATTGGCTAATCACGTCCCTGTTCCCGATGACGAGATTCTCGATTACGTCATCGACGGTATATCGGATCCAGCATTACGGGATCAAGCCCGCATACAGAGGTTCGGATCGACGACAACATTGCTAGAGGCATTCGAGAAGATCACTATTCAACCCAGAGGACAACCGAACGGCGCTTCCGGTGGGAGATTCGACGGCAGGAGTTCCAGATTCCAGGAGATCGATGGAAAGGAGGCTTAGAGTGGTGACAGGTGCTATAATTGCGGCCAGCGGGGTCAGGTTGGTGCGAAGTGTCCGTCTAAGAGTCGCGGCATAAGGTGTTTTCGCTGTGGCGAATTTGGACACGTTGCAGCGAAGTGTTCTAAGAATCAACCTGTGACAAGGGAGGCGAACGCGGCGAAGGGTGTCGGCGGTGTGGGGCGGTCAGCTCAAAAGAGATGCTGCAAGGATGTTTCGTTGTTCGGGAGCGGGGTAGCTGCGTTGATTGATTCGGGTAGCGTAGCGATCTAACATTAATGCGCGAGCAGAGTTACGTGGAGATGGGCGCGCCGCCTTTGCAAGGCGATGAGACTCGACTTCGCGGTGTTGGCTCGGGAATAGGCGGGACACTCGGCAAGTTCTGCGGCGAAGTAGAGATAGACGGTCATTTGTATCCAATGACCGTGCACGTGGTAGCAGATCCGCTGATACCGCATGATCTGTTAATCGGAAATGATTTCTTGGACACCGTAGAGACAAATATTAAGAAAGGCAAAATCACTATTTCGAAGCTCGAAGACGATATCACAAGCGATTCTAAATTACCGGGAATTTTTATGATTGATGACGTGCGCGAAGCGAATGAAACTGATGTAGCGTGTGTTGTTAATGGCGAATGTGGACGGGATGTAGAACAAATGATTGGAAATTATAAGCCGGTTGCGGCGCACGCGGTCGATGTAGGCATGAAATTAAAAGACGATGAATCTGTATATCGGAGTTCTGGGCGATTGTTCGCGTCGGAGAAAGAAGCTGTGAATGCTCAAGGGGACGAACGGCTGCGCGACGGTATGATCCGGCCATCTCTTTCAGAATGCGCCAGCCCGATAGTTTTAGGAAAAAAAGAAAAATGGATCAACTAGGCTGTGTGTTGATTGTAGGTCGATTAACAAAAAGATTTCTGAGGACCGTTATCCTCCCCCTGATTCTCCGTCGGTGTTTCAGGAGTCCATACGCGCGGTCTTTAATAGCGAAGTTTCCAGAACCCGCGAACGTCGATGCCGAGAATTGATCACGGCCAAAATATACATGGATGACCTGATCATGCCGTCGACTGATTACGCGAGTGGCTCACGGAGCCTCGAGCCGGTATCGCGTGCGGCGAGCGAATGCGGATTGCTGTTAGATCGGGAAAAGTGTCGTTTCCTGCAGGAGGATGTAGAGTTTCAATTTGCCGCGAAGGAGCGGGAGGCGTTTCGGCAATCGAAAGCGATACTAAGTAATCAGCCTGTTGTACGGTTATATAATGTGGGAGCGTATACAGAATTGCGTGCGGATGCGTGTGTGTATGGATACGGTTCGATTTTGTTACAGCGCGATGGCGAAGACGGTGCACTGCATCCAGTGTACCAGGCGAGCGGCGGAACTTCGCCCGCGGAAATGCGGCGCACCGGCCACGAGCTTGGAGTGCTCGCGATCGTCAAGTCCCTGAAGAAGTTTAGCGTGTATTTGTCGGGGATACAATTTGAAATTGTGGCGGATTGCCGGGCGTTTGTCATGACGATGAATGGGAGAGGTTTGCGCGTGAGAATGGCGAAAGGTGTGTTGTTCGAAAAGGTTGACGGACATGACGGACCTAGACAGACCGTAACGGTAGCCGAGTATATGAAGCCTTGGATTCCCTACGACGACGAGTTTTCCGATGAAGAAAATAATGAGCGCATCTGAGGGCAGATGCTTGACCAGGATGGCCGAGTGTGGGATCTGGATTCTGGAACCGTCGAGAGCGCGCTCTCACGTGAGCGACGCACGGGAGTCATGCCTCGGCCGCGTGTGTACGCGTGCCGGGCCTGCTGGTAGCGCGGCCCGGAGTCAGTCGTCTACCGGTCGCCGAACGATAACATAACATAACGCGCTCGCTCCCGACAAATGTATCTAATGTACTCGCAATAAATTATCCTTAGAATAAATTATCTTACACTACCGGTAACAAAGACCGACAACCCGTTGACAATAAAGTTAAAAAATCGTTGGCAGTAAAAGTCCGGCAACCTGCCGGTAACGAAATCTGTGCCAACAACCGTCGGCAGCAACAGTCCGGCATTCCGCTAGTAACAAAGTCCGACAACCCGTTGACAACAAAGTTCAAAAATCGTCGGCAGCAAAAGTCCGGCAACCCGCCGGTAACAACGTTCGACAATCGTCGGCAACAAGAAGTCCGACAATCGTCGACAGCAAAAGTACGGCAACCCGCCAGAAACGAAATCTGACAACTGTCAGCAGCAACAGTCCGGCAACTCGCCGGTAACAAAGTCCGACAATCATCGACAGCAAAAGTACGGCAACCTGCCGGAAACGAAATCTGACAACTGTCAGCAGCAACAGTCCGGCAACCCGCCGGTAACGAAACCTATGCCAACAACCGTCGACAGCAAAAGTCCGACAAACCGCCGGTAAAAAAAAGGCCGACAACCCGTTAATAACAGAGTTTACACAATGCGCCGATCACTACCTTGTTTCCTCCCTGTCGTTAGTTTATCTTTAAATTTCCCGTGGCTGTAGCGCGCGCGCGCGCTTTCTTTCTTCCTTGCTCGTCACAATTCCGCTCGATTCGCACTCGATCTATTAGTTAGGGAGCTGGTGGCCAAATCGGTATATGATTTGTTCATGTTTCATATCGATAGGGATTAAAGTTTAGATCAATACGAATCGATTTGGTCGAGTCAATTAAGGTCCTACGTCGCTGCGTTTTTGCGTTACAGCGCTTCAAATTTGTAAAAAAAAAGGGTACTAAATCATTTGTTCATGTCTGCCTCTGGGGCTGATGGTCAAAATCATCCTGAAAACGAAGAAAATCCATGAGGCAGACACTCAGAGCTCTGCATTATCACGGGACGTAATTGTAAAAATGTAAAAAAAAGCTCTACTAAGTAATTTGTTCATGGTTCTAGTTGCGTCCATTCGATTCATTATGACTCCCTGAATACAAAAAAAATTTGGCAGACATTTTGCTCACTGATTTTGAGCTGTACATACATTTTTTGAAATTCATGGAATCAAGGGAAAGCGGGTATTACGGCTGATTATTGTTATTATTAATAGTTTATAGTTTATTGTTATTATTAATAGTTTATAGTCTTTAAAGTAAAAAAAAGCAAATAAATTTAAAAAACGTCGTCATCGCTGTCGTCCGAAATACTGTGCCGGTTTTTCGAACCCGATTGATAACTGATGTCGGCACTTTCGTTCATATCACCTTCTTCATATAAAAAATACACAACGTGTTTAAATTTGTGTTTCACATACGAACATAATCTAGAGACGCGGTGGCTGCTCGATGGCAAGTATTACAAAGGAAAAAAAATTCAAGAAGATTTATAGCACAAAATTTACATTATACATCTAAATGAAAAAATTTGTACCTGAGCGATCTTCGGGATCTTTAATTTCTGCTATGACGTCGCTATACAACCGGGGCAGTTGTTCTCCTTTGAACCATCGAAAATCGAGCGCGTAATCTTTTTGTACCCAGCCATGATCAGTCGGGTCCAAATCACCAACAGGATCTTTTCCGAATATTTGAAATATGTTTTGAAAATCGCTCCTATCGATTGCTTATATGTAACATTATTTATTTTCATTGATATTTTGTAGACGTAGAATTTTTTACTTGTAGCTTGGCGCGAGCGTCGAGTTTTTCAAAAAAATATTCAAATGGTCTGCCTTTGGAATATCAGAGGCCTGGATGTCTGCCTCATCGATTTTCTTCGTTTTTATAAGAAATCTAAACATCAGTCCAAGAGGCAGACATGAGCACATGATATAGCACACCTTTTTTTTTTAACATTTTTGAAGTGCTGTCAATTGACAACGCAGAGGCAACATGCTGGCAGACCATTTTTCTGTGGTCCTTCACTTTGTCTTTAATCGAACAATTCAAGTCTGCCAAGTGTACACTTCATATACACTTTTTTAAATAAAAAAAAAAACTTAAAAAATTGATTACTACAAAAATCAGAGCCCTGGATGTCTGCCTCTTCGATTTTCTTCGTTTTCAGAAGGATTCTGAACATCAGCCTCAGAGGCAGACATGAACAAATCATATAGTACCCCCTTTTTTTTTTACAAATTCGAAGCGCTGTCAATTGACAACGCAGCGCTACCATGGTGGCAGACGCGGTCCTTAATGTTTCTTATGGTACAATTATCGCTATTAATAATGTCTGCCACATGAACAAATCATATAGAAATTTTGGCCACCAGCTCCCTAACTATATGGATCACTCGCGCGCGATACGACCATACGTAAGCAAAGGCCGCAACATGTTAATAAAATTAATTACATATTTGATTGATATATAAATCAGAGACAATACTTGAAATAAAATCCGATATACACACGTGAATAAAAGAATTTTTTGGATTATATGATGATGTATTTTATAAAATGTGGTTAGGTTCGCACAAAAGATATTTGTGTTCTTGTCAAAACATTTTATATATGCTGATGCGATCAAATGTCACTCGAAAATGTCATCGCTAACTATTTCGTGTCTGTTGATAGGCATAATGATCTTTAGAAACTTTCTCGCGGAGAATGTATTTTATTCCTCGTAAACTGCTGAGGAACAAATTTTTCTATTGGAACGAAAATTGAAGTATTACACGTGGGAAAAATCTAAAAAATTATTTTGCAATTCCCGAAAAATTTCACTTACTATTTTAAAATTTAAACGTACTATGTAAACATCTGTCACATTTTTTGTAAACTAATTACATGTAGTCTAAGAGTATGAAGTGCTTTGAGTAATGTCTTGAGTCTAACAGTACGCTGCGTAGGTACTTTTGTCCACTGTGCACATACTCTTGTCCGCTATATTATTACATTTCTTGCCGTAATGAATATGTAATAGCTTTATGTCATTAAAAATATTTTTTTAATGTTTATTGCTATTTAATTAATTTATAATTTTAATTAATGCGACGACAATTGCGCGGCATAATTCGCGCGACTCGTGTCAACAGATTTTTATTCACGTTACGTATATTTTAATTTCTCAATAGCTTTCAAAAGAAATAAATAAATGCTGGCTCGATGTTATTGCGTATTGATTCAAAAAGATGAAAGAGAGGGAGAGAAAAGGACAATAAAAAAGAAAAAATAATTAAAGCCCTATAGCTATAGGAACACAGAGAAGCGTTATAGACGCCTATAGACTTCTCTGTACGGCAACAAAGTGTCCACAAAAATCTCGTTTGTCTGTGCCCTTAAGCAGAAGGAAATTAATGAGAGGGAAACATACACACATAAAGTACCGCTATTTTTCTCAAGGATTATATACGATAGTCATAGATAAGTCATCTTAAACTCACCTGTCGCGATTAATCCGCCAATATCCAGCCCATAGGCTCAAAAACAAGGTGATCCCGTAGGGTCATCAAATTTATAAAGAACGAAGATTAAGCTGACAAAGCTCTTGATAGAAAAACGGGAAGATTGGATGCAGATCCGCGTATCCCTTATGGACGAAACTGACAACCCGTTGACAACAAACTTCGAAAATCGTTGGCAGTAAAAGCCCGGCAACCTGCCAGTGACGAAATCTATGCCAACAACCATCGGCAGCAAAAGTCCGGCAACCCGCCGGTAACGAAACCTATGCCAACAACCGTCGGCAGCAAAAATCCGGTAACCTACCGGTAACAAAGACCGACAACCCGTTGACAATAAAGTTAAAAAATCGTTGGCAGTAAAAGTCCGGCAACCCGCCGGTAACGAAATCTGTGCCAACAACCGTCGGCAGCAACAGTCCGGCATTCCGCCAGTAACAAAGTCCGACAACCCGTTGACAACAAAGTTCAAAAATCGTCGGCAGCAAAAGTCTGGCAACCCGCCGGTAACAACGTTCGACAATCGTCGGCAGCAAGAAGTCCGACAATCGTCGACAGCAAAAGTACGGCAACCCGCCAGAAACGAAATCTGACAACTGTCAGCAGCAACAGTCCGGCAACCCGCCGGTAACGAAACCTATTCCAACAACCGTCGGCAGCAAAAATCCGGGAACTCGCCGGTAACAAAGTTTGACAATTGTCGGCAGCAAAAAGTCCGACAATCATTGACAGCAAAAGTACGGCAACCCGCCGGAAACGAAATCTGACAACCGTCTTCAGCAACAGTCCAGCAATCCGCCAAAAACGAAATCTGACAACTGTCAGCAGCAACAGTCCGGCAACCCGCCGGTAACAAAGTCCGACAACCCGTTGACAACAAAGTTCGACGGTAACAAATAATCAAACTCTGTTCCGAGATAAGTGCGAAAAGGTTTACGGTGAACCAACTCAAGGAGAACCTGCGAGAAAGAGGTCTCTGTTCGACCGGAAGCAAAACTAAGTTAATTCATCAATTGAACTACAGGCGGAATCCCTCGGAACAGTCGACTTTGCACGGTGCCTTATGCACAACGTGCCGAGACAATAAACACAACCGGAGTATCCAAGTATACGCGAAGCGAGACCGCATCGTGGTTCTATACTTGGAAGCTCTGCCTCGCGTTATGAAATGTGAGCGGAATGTCCCTAACTACGGGCGCGATCAAACTTATCTGTCTTCTCGATGCAGGCAATTACAATGACGTAGAGACTTTTTCAAATCGCATTCGCTCGAATTGGATATATGGACTTTGATGTCGCCGCAAACGCTAGCAAACATTGAGGGAACTAAGGAAACGCAACGCTCGATACGAAGGGATGGCGCTAAGTATGCTCGCCAAGGGAAGTTTCTTTTTTGCTACATGATTACATAAGTATTTACAGTTATAATATTTACAGCTACAGCTATTTACATTATTTACACGCTTTTCGGGTGGTCGTCAAGCGGCTCAGCCGCAGTAGTAACGTTGTCGCCGGAATCTATAGAGGAATCTATATATATATATATATATATATATATATATATAGATCGATAAACGACAGATTTGCGATATCGGTCATTTTCGCTGTGCGTACCGTAACGACTCGCACGAGTCCGTCCGCGCCAAAATGTACCGCCTCGATTCGTGTTAAGTCCCACTTCGACGGTGGAAAGCAGTTATTGCGAATGAGAACGAGTTATTTATTTGAATAAATCCGCCAATATGCAGCCCATAGGCTCAAAAACAAGATGATCCCGTAGGATCATTAAGCTGACAAAGCTCTTGATAAAAAAGTCAAGAATATTTTTTGTCTCGTTATTAGAAATTCTTTCTGAGGGTGCGCCGATAACGAAACCTATGCCAACAACCATCGGCACCAAAAATCCGGCAACCCACCGGTAACAAAGTTCGAGCTATAAAAAATCTAATAAAGATTTTTTTATAAATTTAATTTACTTATAATTTTTTAAAACAACATATCGTTGGCCACAGTGCCGGGTGGTTTGCGTCAAGCTGAGGCCTGCAGGACTCGTCAGGATCTCTGGCGGCCTGGTCATGACCAGAAGCATGCTGCACGGGAGCGCCTTGATCAGATACCGCGTGCCGGCCCACATACTTCGTGGGCCTTCCCGATCACATGTCGCTTGTTAAAAGAGAGTCGTGGTTGAAAAATAGTCATAGTTAAGTCATCTTAGACTCACCTGTCGCGATTAATCCGCCAATATCCAGCCCATAGGCTCAAAAACAAGATGATCCCGTAGGGTCATTGAGCTGACAAAGCTCTTGATTAGAAGAAAGAGGTGACGGAGCGGAGAATGAAAGAGCGAAAAGAGTGTAGAATATATGAGGTAGAATAAGAAAAAAAAATGTAAAACTGCCACAATAGTTACGCTTCCGCCCGAAATACGTGTATATTTCGCTCCGCGACGAGATAAGTCATCTTAGACTTACCTGTCGCGATTAATCCGCCCTTCCGAGTAATCGATAAATTAGGACCATCAAACGAAAGATCTGTATGGAAATTTATGTCATCACGTGGTTGAACCTCCTCTTCGTCCGGTACAATCGCGAATTCTACGTTTTGCGCTAATCGAGCTGCGTTCTCGTTGATGAATGACACCTCGGACCCGGTGTCTAGTAACGCGGAGAGCGGCTTTTCGTTTAACTGAACGTCCAGGTGCGGCCGGGGAAAAAATTTTACGACGAGGACCAGGAGACGGCCGGGTTTTCCGCGGTCCCGGCATCGTTTCTCGGCGGCGGGTGGCAGTCCTTAGTGAGGATTTCATCTTTGCCGAGCAGAATTTCTGGGCGGGACGGCGGCAATCGAAACGCGTATGTCCCCGCTGCTTGAGGTCGACCTCCACCAGCATTCGCGTCGGTTGTACATGGCGGCGGTGATCGGTGCCTCGACGGTATTCGTTTTCGCGGCGGCACGTTTTTTTCCGATTCTGTTGAAACCTTTCGTATTCGCTGGCCCGCTGCTGGAGGTCGCGGGGACTATTGACGTCGCCTCGCTAGATGCGATTCTGGTAGTCGGGGTAGAGATTTTCATATAATTGTTCGACCTGCTCGTTGGAGTATCCCCCCGCCCGTCGCGCATGAGCGCGAGTATGTGCGTCGCGGACTTCACATAGAGTTCCCCGTCTTTCTGCGTGCGGTCACGAATTTTGTTGACTAGTTGTAGTCGGTATTGGCGGGGCTAATTCGCTCAACGTGCGCGGACCAGTTCGGACGTGTTTCGTCCGGAAGGAAATTATTTTTAAGTATTGCGACTGTTACTGTCTGCATTGATTTCCACACAGACTCCCAGTAATTTCCATTTAGACTTCGCTACGCTAACAGTGATTCAGACTTTGTTAACAAACAGTGGCAAATCTGGCCGTATTGTCCGCTGAAAAGCGGCAGGAGCCAATAAAAGAGAAGAAGAAGAAGCAGAAGGTATTGGCGGGGCAGGAAGATTCTTTAAAGTCCGCGATAAAATCTGCTCGCGTACTGTATGGAATTCGGCACCATTGCGCATTTCTCTTGGTCGCGTCGTATCTCTTTGTTCGCGTTTTACGTCGCGTGTCGCGTTGAGAGTGGCATCTTGGATGTATCTACTCGCGTACCGCGTAAAGTTTTGCTTTTCGTGTAGGTGTCCATTGCGTGTAGATATCCCTCATTCGCGTTAAGTATTTGTGAGTGTAATTACGTTAAACAATGCTGCGCCTACTTTATGTTAAATGTTGTTGCGAATTCATGTGATCGCGTAGTGATAAGTGCTATCGCGCATTATTTGCTGTTCGTTATTGCACTTCGTTAGACATCGTCGTGGCGTACGCTGTTTGCATTACTGACAACGGAACCCCTTTTGTGTAATCGCGGTTTTGAGATCGACTCCGTGCGCACCGAGCGTGGCGCCGCCATCGTATGTCATATTTGATTTTGTCTCATGTTTACTTCTATTGCACGTTTTTTTTCTATGTCCCGTTTATTTCTATTTAATGTTTCCAATAAAACTTGTCACTGATTGTTAATGAAATTCAGACCATTTGTGTAACTTGATCGTCATCTCGCAGAATTCTTGCCCTGCCCCGCTATCGTTAGGTCGAGCTGGCCGGTCCCTCGCACGACCGACTAAATCGACTATCGCGGTTTTACTTTTGGTCTAGATTTCGCGAATTTTGGAAATTAGTGCATGCGAGTATCACGAGTCTAGCGCCCAATCATTCGTTTAGCGGCTGTCGAATGTTGAATAGTGCGAGGGATCAGCTCGAGAGACCCGTTATCCTTAAAAATATCCCCGTTCTCCCTTTTGATCTGTCTTGCGCCTCGCGCGCGAAAGAAAAAAAAAGACGTGACACTCCAAAGAACTTCACCCATTTTGGGCTGAATGTAGGACTGATCTTTAATTTGAAACCAAAAAGTATTTTTTTAAATTTAGTGTCTACATTCCTTTTATCACTGGCGTATGCTTTTGTTAAACTGGGTATACACTTAGCGAACGAACACCGAACGAACAGCGAACGCAAACGTTCGTCGTCATTATTCAACAAATATAATCAAAAATATCAAATTGTTACATGCAGAAAGCACCGAATCTGGTCGAATTCTGATGCAACCGAAAAAAAGAACAAATGACCTAGGAACACATCGCGCAAACGCGAATGTCCGAACGTTCGCGTTCGCTGTTCATTCGTTAAGTGTATAAGTATCCAGCTTTACAGAAGACAGGAGCCAACCGGGAAAGTGCTTGTTATGTGTATTATTTTAATTATTTTAAGGCTGCAGCCGTTTGTCGATCTTTCACGCAAGATTGAATAATCTCACGAAACATTTGACAGAAAATTACTTATAACATCAAGAAATTGTTTCAGTATGTTTTATAGTATAGATATTTAGACAAAAATAAGATACTAACGTTTCGTGTAGATTTCAATGAGTCATCACGTGGAATTTTATGATCAAGCAAAACGTTTTAACCCTAGTTAGCCACACTTATTTTCGAGTTTTTAATTCGCCACACTCCAGTCCGTGAGACCGCCCGACTTTATCGCATTGTCATTTTCATTATAATTAATATTTTTAAGCTTTTAATGTAAGAATTAGAAATACAGAGTCTAAATAAAATGTTTATGATAATATTTGATCCACAAAATAATTTAAGTTTAAACTAAACCTGTTAAAAAAAAATGTGAAAACCAGGAAACCGAAAAAACGTTTAGCGGTCCACATGACCGGAATGTGGCGCGAGTTAGGGTTAAATGTATTTCATTTCACTCTTGTTGTACGTTCTTTTGATGAACGCCTCGCAGTTCGTGTACACATTACATGTGTCAATATAATGACATGTAATGAATTCTGTGCCTAAATGCGCAATAATGTAGCCAACGGAATTCGCTACTAATTTCCTTCATTTTTACACCTTATTATGTGTAAAAATAAATAATAATTTTTTCACAATATCTTGTTATTAACGCAATTATGCTTCTTACCGTACGTTGATCTTCCGTTTTCTCCGCAATTGGGAATAAATTTTGCTTCGTTCTCTTTATAAGACCTTACATTTTCTTCTCTGTTTTCCCTAACAACAAGAGGTCAGTGTTCTCCAACTGTCTTCAGTTACACATTCGTCGTGCAATCTTCATCATCTGTGCGGGTAATAAGGAACATGTAGAAACAGATGACAATGGATAGATTTAAATCTGAAACAAAAAGAAATGTAGATATATGTTAACGAGAATACAAAACCTGTTATTAACTTAACTACAATATTTTAAGTTTCTATTAATATATACAATATTCGATTAATAAATATAGAAACTTTTGTACTTGACATGCTATAAATTATGTAAAAACTGTGTCCAGATTTGAGCCATGTGGCGTCCACCTATGATATGCACATCAGTGTGTAGGTTTTAATAAGTGTTCAGCTTAGGTATCTTTTATTCGACCCAACTGGTCAACTTTATTTGACAAAACGCTACGTTTCGACCGTGGGTTTCGGTCCTTTTCAAGCGTCACGGATACAAAATTATTAATTAGTTAGGCATAATGCCTGCTACGCCACATCTAAAAAATAATTTGTTCGTTGAGGATTACAGTATACGAATGGACGTTGAAACGACATATTCAGTCGTCCTATCGTCAAAAGAACTTGTCAGGTCGGAGATGTTTTGGGTCGAATAAAAGATACCTAAGCTGAATTTTTTCATCTACTGGCGATATAATTCTCAAATTTGCTGTTTTTAATAAGTGTGTTCCCGAAAAAATAATTTTAGCTCCCCAGCTTGCATGCGCCAGGAGTTATGTACAGCACCCAACAGTGCAAGCTCCATTTTTACAAGTGCAATAATATGTTTGAACTGAGTCCATTCCTTCGCCATTTATTTAAATTAATATCTATTAATTACTCGTATAATATTCATATTAAGCATATTAATTTTTATTAGTAAATCTCTACTCTATTGTTACGTTTTGTGAACTCTATGATTTCTTTTTTCGCGGAAACCTAACAAAATTATCTCTCAGATAAGAAACAAAAATAAACCGTGAACCAACAATTATCCATTGTACTATGACACTGGCATGTCTGATTTTTCGGATGTTTATTTCATCTAAATGTGAAAAATCGTGAGAGGTCATGAGAAACTTTCCAGATAGCAAAATTCAAACAGACAAATTAAACAGGACAAAGTTCATCTATTTGTCAGATCTGCGACACAATAAGTTCGGGACCGCCGTACGCCAAAGAAAATCCTTGATAATAAATCGGTCTAGATGGGCAACAGAAATATTATCTGGATAATATTGTCCCATTAATAAAACGGAGTCCATGACGCGTGGTGTAAGGTCAAAATTTCTGTAATATCTGCTAATATACACAGAGGAACGGAAAATTTCTATTTGTTCCGAATCGTGTAGACACCTCTGTTATCTTGGAAACGTGGGATTCCGACTCGAGCTGAAAATCCACGTTTATTAACAGCTAATAAAAATAAACGCGATAAGTCACTGGACGGAACAATAGTTTGCGCTTTCAAAAACAGGATGGTAAAGACTCAACGTCAAACTCGCTATGGGCAACCGTAAAATCGGAATCTGCTTAAAAAACGACGACGATTTTACGTTTAACTTGTTTTAATAGATAAGCGGAAAACCAAAATCATACGATAGCTCACCAATGAATAATCACAAAACTATAATCTACATCATATGTGTAGGAAAAATCCGACCAATCCCAAACTTTAGAACCGAGAACCTGATACATCCCACGATGGAATCCACCCCTATAAGTTCCTTATATAAGTTTCCTTATATAAACAACGCATGACATCGCGAGACTGTCATCATTATTGCCATTATTATCCCACTCGGCATGTAATATTTCAGAAACATTTCTGCAAAATTCCATTTGAAATATTACACCTTTCATCAATATTTCAGAAATATTTCACGACCGTTTCTGCAACATTTCTGCAATGTTTCAATCGGCACAATTATTTCAAATGCAACTTTGCTGAAAGATTTCGGCAATATTTCGGTAATATTATTGAAATATTTCTGAAGTATATCTACGAAATATTGCAGAAACACTTCAGAGATATTTTAAATACATTTTACACTGAGAAAAATGTTTTGTATTAGCAAACAAAATTTTGTTACTGACGCAAAAACTATTTGTTGATATGTGAAAAATGAAATATTTTGTTACCGGAACAAAAAAAATATATTAAGCCATGTGCGTATAGCCGCCGCGCGTTTGTCCGAAGTCCGGTCTCTCAGCCGGTCACCCATCCAAGTAGTATACCGGCACCTTGTTGCTTGACATCGATGATTGAACAGGGTAGTGGTGATCCTTTGACTCTGACGCTTCTTTCTTTCTTATACTTGCTTATTTTGATGAGCATAAAGCTATCGCATAACAATATTAACAATACAGATATACGAATAAATCTTTTTTGCCAGTCAACGTCGAATATTATTTTATATTAAATATTATTAAATATTTTATATTAAAAATGCCATATGACAAAATTTGGAATATCAGAAAATTCTTAATAAAAGAAACAAAATGCAATAAAATGCAATAATTATATAATAATAAATTTAATTTTATATAAGTTCTAAAGTCTGTCAGCAACTTTTCGGAAATATTACAGTTGCAATGTTGTATGTAAAACATTCAAAAATATAACACGTGCAATGTAAATGTAAATAATAATTTTATCATGTATCAGAAATGTTTCTAAACCATTACATCTGCAATATTTCTTCTGCAATATTGTAGAAATTCACTGCCTGCAATTCAATTTTTCATTACCTACGCAATCTTTCAGAAATTTTTCAGAAATATTTTAAATGCAATGTTGCGTTTGATATGTTATAGAAATATTATTCGTGCAATGCAAACGTAATATTACTTTTATAGTGTTTCAGAAATATTTCTGAAATATTGCATCTGCTACATTTTTTTGCAATATTACAGAAACTTACAAATATTGTAAACAACTTTCTGAAAGATTTCAGAAATATTGTTAATGCAATATTATAAAAAACATGATGCAGGTACATTTCTGAAATATTTCCGATGCATAGTTACAAATGAAATGTTAACGAAATATTTCTGCACCATTTCCGAATATTTCAATATTTCAGCAACATAACATGCCGAGTGGGATACTTTAGTTTGTATACTTTTAGAAAAGTACAATAAAATAAAATGCAAAAAGTGTCCTATCTTGCCCCAGTCTCCTCTATGTCTACAAAATATGATTTCACGTATTTCAATAGTATATTGTGCACCAAGGGGAGAAAGCAGGGTTTTTCAGACGAGTGTGAAGTTTGCCGCCCGACGAAGGCTCGGGCGGCAAATCACACGAGTCTGAAAAAGCTTTCGACCCGAGGTGCACACGATATTTTTCACAACACTTTTACGAAAAGTTCGACTTCCATGCCTAGAGAGGGGCGAGAGTGGCCAATTTCACGCCAAGGCTTACTTTCCTCCCTACGGAGGAAAGTGGTTACTTTCCGCCCGCTATGCCGCCGTGGCGTGAAATTGGTCACTTTCACCCCTCTCTACAGGCATGGAAAGTCGAACTATCCGTGGAGGTGTTGTGAAAAAGATATTTGAAGTGCATAGAAGTAAAATAAAATTCAAAACAGTATTACCTCTTTCGATCGTCCTTTTTATCAATCTTCAGAATATTTTATTCGTCTAGAGGTCCCTTGGAATAACTGAAAGAGACCTAGAAAACACAAAAAAGAATACTTTAATTCAATAGAAATCATGAAAAACTATCTTCAGCAGAAAATTGTCAGCAAAACTGTGTAACGTCACTGATACAATTTTAAAAGCGATATTATTTGTTTTTGACGCACTGTTTCTGCGTGTATTTTGCGAAATCTAAGAATAGAGAGAGAGAGAGTTTGAGTTTGAGTTTGTTTATTATGCCATAGTCAAGACTTTAGGCAAATGATGAAAAATACAAGGAAATACATGAAGTAAACAAGAGTAAAATAAAAACAAAAAATTGGAATAGATACAGAACAGATGAGACAATTATAATAAAGCAGTGAGCAAAAGCGGAAACAATGAAGATAATGACTATATTGCAAAGAGTAATAATATTGATTACTAATTATTTCCACTTCAGCAAATGCTTCAGAACTAAATCCCGTTGACAGTATTAATAACTGAAATAATGCTGAAGAAATAAAAATCAACGAAATTCAGTCGTGCTCTCAAGTAAGAACTAGTAATCGAGATAATATGAAAAAAATTGAACGATAAGAAGGCTTGAATAGGGAGCTAGCATTGAAGTGAGCAATTTCGAGACAGTCATGTGAAGCAGACGGAATAGGGACAGAATCAACAAGTCACTGAAGCTTGGCCAAATCAGTCTCAGTAGTGATAAGAATTGGAGATTGACCATGGTCTTTGCGGACAAAGATCTGGCCATCTTTGCACCATACGTGCTTAAAAGATAACAGTTTAGCCCTTTCGCGAGTCCGGCGCAACAAATTATAAATATCCGTAGGAAGTAGCTCATTAATATAAATGTGCCCGGGGACATCTCTAGAGAGAACATCGCAGACAGTCAGTCGACGCTTACGGCGCATAGCATCAAGAATGTAGTCACGAATCTCTCGCGACTTAAGTATAACTATAATTGATCGTGGTTTAGCGGCACGATCAGAGGCGGAGACAGTGCTAGGCGCCACATCATGCATCGCAGACACGTTGCTAACCCCCACCTCTCGAGTCTCAAGAACATCGGAAACAAGCTGTGGTGTACCCAGCGCGCGAAAAACACTAGTAACGAGCTGTTCGGATGTGTCGGTTAGAGAACCTGGTATCCCGGAAATGATAATATCGGAAGTGCGTGAGACTCGAGACGAAGGAGATCGCGGAGGACGAGAACTACTCCGGTCGCCTTCCAATTCACTCCTTAATTCATTCTTTAGGTCGCTCTTTAAACCGTTCTTTAAATCGCGCACTTCATTCTCGAGAGCAGCACACCGGTGCTCCAATTCCGCGATACGCTGACTGTTGCGGTCAACACTATTAGCTAAGTTATTTAGTTGATTGAGTTTGTCATCTAGAGAGAAAAATCGCGCCTTAGATCGGGCTTCGGA
>NW_027249692.1:80000-94881 GCF_030848795.1 Temnothorax nylanderi | reverse complement strand
GGCGTCAATTGGTGTCAGTCATGTACACAAGCTTTGCTAGCAAAAACACAAGCGTATTGCAGACACAGATCGCACCGAATTTGTCGACAAGTTTGCGCGTATTGGTGTCAATTTGGTTACAATTTGCTGACAAATTGTTTACTGGGTCACTTGTCGTGGCCACTACTATATACTCAATTTTATAGAGTGCTTCAATTATTTCAAATAGAACGTCTTTGGTCATGGGTTTGGAATATTCATAAAAGATCGGCTGTTTCCATTTCGAAAATAAACCACGAATCATTACCACTGACACGTCTTGTGTGGTCCATAAATTTGTGTTCTCGACCGTTCTAATCAACTTTGTTAGAAATATAAATTTCATCAAAAGTTAATACGCAAGTTTTTTGGTGCAGTTTGTTAAATTCGTTCCTTTATTTTCCATTATTTTTAGTGCTTCGTGCAGAATTCCAGGCTTTACCTTAAATTAGCAACCCAGTTTCGGAGAGTTGTGACCACAAGGTAAAGGAATTTTCTGAACTTTGCGCAATAATTGTAAGCCGTAGCACTTACAGACCGAAGGGCAATAGCTGAGGTATATCTTCGATTGTCCATTTTATGTGACTTTTCGCGGATACAATTTTCTTCACTTGCCCTGGTGGAAATACAGTATGAAGTATGTCAGCCGCGATCTTTTCTCCAGACTATGGATATTTGTTCCAGGTCTTTAATCGTGTTGCATTTTTCTTTCAACTTTGTCTGAAACTGCATATTTTTGCTTATATCTTGCTTCATGTCTTTAATTGTGTTGCATTTTTTCTTTCAAGTTTGCCTGAAGCTGCATATTGTTGCTTGCAAGCTGCGTATTTTCCTCTTTCAGTCCTTCACCAGCGCCAAAAGAAGTTTAATGTTCTCTGGGTTCCTTTCCTGGTCAGCCTTCTCGTACAGTTCTAAAAAGTATTGTACAATAAATGAAATAATATAATAAAAATTTGTTACAATTGTCATATAAAATAAATTTGAAAACACAAGGGATGTTTTGTATCAACAAATTTTATAATATTGTTAATGTTTTAATGTTTATATCTTACACAAATGTGAAGATAATATTATGAAATTTATACAATAATTACTGTTGATGTAGTTTTTAAGTAAAGAAAATTAAAAACAGATTTACTAAAAAAAAAATTTCTGCGATATCTGTCATTAAAGAGCAGCATAATAATCGAAATGATACATACTCTTGTCCAGAGTTGATAATTTCCATTGGTGCATGCTCTTCCGTTGTACTTGCATTACAGCACAGGGATCAGTGATGATATCCGATATCGTGTATGGAGTAGGTCCGGGATAACGTCTTTTTCAATACTATTCTTTGTACAACCAATAAGTTCTGCATAAGTTGGTATTCCGGAACTGTAAACGTTACAAAAAATGCACTGTTATGGTATGTGAAATATATGTCAATAGAATTTACATCAAAATCACTTTTCAAACTCAACCCAGTCAGAAATCATCAGTTGAAAAGACCGGCGAATCAACGACTTTTCAACCAAAGGACCGGTTGATATAGACGTCTAAAATTAGGTCGATTATACGTTTTTGGTGTCCTTCAAATTAGACCTCTATAAAATCATAGACGACATAGCCGTCTAATAGCCGACTTTTCGACTTGTCACTTCTGATTGGGAAGTTTCCAACTCAATGTCAATCTTGGATTCAAAAGTACATCGCATTCAAGCTTCGAACTTTACATCAAAGTATATTTGGTAATTCTACAGGAAACTTGAGCTGTTGAATTATACATTAAAATCTAATTATAAGAATGTTACATTAAAATCTAGATTTAACTTCTATATAAAAATCTAATGTCTAATTCAAGTTTCCATCTCTAATTGAAATTCGAATCTAAAACAAAGTCGAACTCAGGTTTCGAGCTCTATTTTTAAATGCTACATCGAACTGTATTTTTCAATCTCATATTAAAATATATTTTGTATTGTAAATCGAAATCAATTTTTCATTCTTACCGAACTGATTTCTGTGAAGGTTCTAACACCATTACTGTCATAAGATTTCTCAAATGGATACAGGCTACGGTCAACGTGACGCTATAAATGCTTTGGAGCGTTCTTCTTCTCTTTCTTTCTTCATTGAAAGAAAAAGAAAAGAGGAATGCTTCGAAGCATTTGTAGCGTCACGTTGACCGTAGCCACAATCGCTTGTGTCTATCATTTGGTAAATTGAGAAATTCTGTTGGTATCAATCCTTTTTTGAGGCGACGTTTTACATGTGGTTCAATACCTTCGGAACGCGGTTTGGTCATTCGTTCCTCGAAGCAGTTTGACTGAAAATGTACCTCGCATATTTTTTCTGAAAGTAATTTTAATAAAAATTATTGTATTAAGAAATTTAGGTTATAAGCGTTAGGTTATGAGGTTATATAACATAATTTAATAATAATAATTATATAATTTAATAATAATAATAGCGATCCCAGATAGCACAGTGAATTCCTAAAATATTCCTAAACTTTTCTTTTTTCTGAACTGCAATTCTTTAAGAATTCATGAAAGTATACTTTAAGAATGATTTAGGAAGTTACATGCACCATAATTCTAGTTCCCGAAAACTTCTTAGAGTATTCATTTTGAATTATTTCCTATCAACAAAATGTATACTTTATGAATTCAAGAGGATTATCGTTTTTGCCCGTTCTAGACTGGAGAATGATCCTACTCGCGGCTCATCCTAGTGAGTAGTGTAAACGGATAGAAATCATGGATAATTAATCAATGATTTTATCCGTCTACACTACTCATTAGGATGAGCCGCGAGTAGGATCATCCTCCAGTCTAGAACAGGCATTTCAGAACAGAGAGAGGATTAAGGGTGCGTCATTAACGCTATATCTTTCCGAACGCGCCCTAAAGAACCCAATAAAAAATAACAAATTATATTGATATAATTTTACATTATTATTTTTATTGATATAAAATAATCTCGGTCATATATTATTTAATAATACTAGCGTTGCGTTGCGTGTCAAGTTCACGGCAAACAAATACGTAATGCCATTGAAGGCTGTGCGATCTAGCTCGACTATGCGCGTGTCGACGATGGTGATGGACTCCAATCCTGAAGGCCCCGAGCCCGCAGGGCGTTCGGTCCCAATTGTATCTCGCAGGCGTTCTCGATGCGCAGATGAGCGATATTGACCCAAAGACTGCTCGTTCGTCAATTTAGTGCATTTACGGGTAGTAAGTAAACAAATAATGAAGAAGATTAATGGAAAAGTCGCATTCTCATACTGCGTTTAGTTATGCCCGATCTCGATCAGGTTGTCCATCTGAAACATAAATTTCACAACACACCTATTATATATATATATCTAATATATGAAGAATATAATGAAGTATTCCGTACATTCCTTTAGACATTAATTTTAATTTCTTCAAATCTATATAATACATTGTAGCACAAGACGTACAACAATGGTTGAAACATTATCAAAATTAGAGTCAGATATCGGATTATCGTAGAATCAATCAAGAAATTGAAATTGCTATGATTAACTTACGATGTTCTTTCTTGTCCCCTTTTTTCACGATCTTTTGCATGATTTAACCATGATTGTATGGCATCTTCTATTTTTTTCATATTACTTGAAGAATGCAACGACGCCACGGAAGCTGTAAAAGATCGAATATTACTTACATAGAATGAATTTTTAAAACAAAAAATGTACGTGACTAAAAAAGTAACAAATTTGATGATTAATACTAAATCTGACTGGAAGATTTGCATATATGTACACCAAATATGCAAACAATTTATGTTAATAAAATATTCGTGTTATATAATGATGACTTACTCAATATGAGTTTGGAAATGAGGAAATCTTTAAAGCGAACGGTATTTTTTTGTCCAGTCCACGAATATTGAACAGCTAAATTATCCGTCATTATTCTCTTCATCGCTCGTCTTATATGTTCCCCAACAATCCTTACCACCTTGTTGTTTTATAATATTTTTCTATATAAACAAAACATTTTCCATGTTTCAATAATAATTTATTTAAGCAAATTATGATTTGTAGAAATATATCTGTAATAATAAATGAACGTAGTTGAATAATTATACTCACAATTTCGACTGAATTCGCTGGCTTCTTTATAAATCGTGGATAAGAAGAAAACGAGGGAACGGCCTCAGAACGCGTTGTAAAACCCTCGACGAGTCCTCGACTCGAAACGCCGCGTTCCTTTACCTTCTGGACGGCGTTACGTCCCGTTACCGGCCATGTGACCGAGCTTCGCAGGCTCGTGTTTTGTATATTTGTAGGTGATTCTGTAATAATAAAGGTTATTAGTTAATAATAGGTTAATGATATATACATATAGTTAATTAACAAAATTTAATTTGATTATATATAATAGAAGAAAGAACTCTCTCTCTGATATTGAATAGGAATCATACAATTGTAAAAAAGAATGATACTACTTATTATACATGCAATTATATTTTAATAATTTATTAAGCAAATTATGATTTGTAGAAATATATATCTGTAATAATAAATGAACGTAGTTGAATAATTATACTCACAATTTCGACTGAATTCGCTGGCTTCTTTATAAGATCGTGGATAAGAAGAAAACGAGGGAACGACCTCAGAATGCGTTGAAAAACCCTCGACGAGTCCTCGACTCGAAAACGCCGCGTTTCCTTTACCTTCTGGACGGGCGTTACGTCACCGTACCGGCCACGTGACCGAGCTTCGCAGGCTCGTGTTTTGATATTTTGTATCTGCGACGCACCTCGAGTCCCGAGACTGCCAAATAAATTCTCAGTGTTCCCTCTTTGTGGATCACTTCTCACGCCGGCGATAGCACGTGTTGAATGTTAATTTCTGTTCACGATGTTTACATACATATATGTTAATTTTTCCGTAGGAACCGGAAAAACGAGCCGTTTGTAACGCACGTTGAAGCAATAAGTCACCTGCGAGACGCTGACAAATTAACGCGACAAGCGTCTCTCAAACGGCGTCCCGTCTATCTCCCTATTTAACCTGCTTGTTTTGTCGATAAACCGGCGCACCACCTCGACAACAATCACGGTCTCACTACTGCGACACACTGCGACGAGACGACCGAGACGTGAACATACGCACAGAACATATATAATGTACCGTAACGTGTATACGCAACTCGCGACTTGACGCGACTGAGCGACCCCGGCCACAACACGTACCGCGGACACCAAATGACAAATGAATATCCAATGAGAGGTTACCTAGATGTGGCGGGAGAACGAGATAGGATTTGTATGTATTCCTCACAAATTCTTAAAGTATTCTCAGCACTAAATCGTGAAGTATTCATTATATGAACTTCTGAGGAATACTTTAGGACGAATTTGATGTGATTAATTCTTCAGGAATTCTTCATGTATTCATTTTTATAGTTCTGTATGTATTCTTTAAAATGAATTCTCTATGAATTTCTATTCACTTTTGTGCTATCTGGGTATATATAATTAATTCTTGGCTCTTTACTCAGTCGGACTATATTTATAACTAATCTCAAAGCTGTTGTAGTTCAATAGTCTCGATCTACAGTTGTCTTTTAAGGTTAGCTATAATACATTACGAGATTATTTCACAAGTTTATCCGGATTATGTAAGTGATTGTCAAAGCAATGTTAACCATATACATTATAGTTTTACATTAACGATAACTTTAAAAAAATGATGGTAAACTTGAAATACTACTACAGCTTTGAGGATTACAAATATATCTAAACGAAAAGATTTAACCAGCACACAAGGAAATCAAAGATTTAGATAACGCAAAATAGATCACTTACCTTTGGCAACGTATAGGCGTGACGAGCCAGCTCGAATCCTTCGAGTTCTCACAAGGGGGTTTCTTCAAGTTCCTCGGGTGAGGAGGTTAGGTGCCTTGTACGCTACGGTAATTGGCACAATATCATTCCGAGTTCTCACAATCAGAACAATAGGTTATATTTACCTTTGGCAACGTATAAGCGTGACGAGAAGCTTCTTCTTCTTCTTCTCTTTTATTGGCTCCTGCCGCTTTTCAGCGGACAATACGGCCAGATTTGCCACTGTTTCTTAACAAAGTCTGAATCACTGTTAGCGTAGCGAAGTCTAAATGGAAATTACTGGGAGTCTGAGTGGAAATCAATGCAGACAGTAACAATCGCAATACTTAAAAAAAATTTCCTTCCGGACGAAACACGTCCGAACTGGTCCGCGCCCCGCGCACGTTGAGCGAATTGCGTGAAGGCCGCCGGGAAGACCAGAGAAGACAATAGAAACTAGATAGAAACGCTGCAATGATGTCTCGAGACGGCTCGAGAAAGCATTATAGACTGTGCATGCGTATTTATTACTAGAAGTGAATTCTCTTCGAACCTATTACGAATAGAAAAAGAACTCCTTTTAAGATCATTTAGATTAATTCCATAAGAAGTCAAAAGTTATACTTCTATGAAATTCTTTTTGACATATCAAGGAGGAATTCTTTTTGAGTTTATTTCGGACAAATTACGGGTATTCTTAAAGAATTTGAAAAGGTGAAATCTTTTTGAATTCATAACGATCAGCTGTGCTAAAAAGTATGTAAATTACAATAAAGTATGTAAATCAATCAATATCTCCAATTTGGAGTAAATCGTTGGCTTATGCTCCAAGCGTAACAGACTAAAATTAATCCTAGTTTAACTTTAAAGTAATTTGTAGCAAGGACTGTAAATTCGTTAAAAAAGAATCATGGACAACAACATCCAGAAAACTAATTCAGTCCAGAAATTGGTAAGTCTATTTAAGGGGATGCTGGAGCCGCAGGCGAACTCGATCAGCGTCGATAAAGAAGTGCTTACCGACTATATCTGTCCTTGTATAGACAAAGATATAGACAAGGATAGCACGCTACATTGCACGCACACATACGCACGATACACATCGAAATTATACTTTTATATTACGCTTCCAAATCTTGATTTGGGGGGTTTATCGATGTTTTTATTGTTGTACAATTCAGGGGAACTTGTTTTCGCGTTCGTAGGGTAGACCGGGGACAAAAGTAACATTTTGAGTTTAAGATTTTATAACAGTTAAAATATAATATCTACGTAAAAAAGACCTGTACCTTTAGATGTAGAATTTATTTGACTACAAAATTTTCTTGTGCTGAATTCAGTAATGTAACTAGGAAAAAATTTATTATTGTTTAAAGAATATGAGGAATACTGTTACAACCGTCCCAACCCCCGGGACAATTGTAACAGCATAGGGGGACGATTGTACCACATCATCTATAAATAAAATAATGGTTATTTAGTAGGTTTAATTAATCAATCTTACGAATTTTCTATAAGAAATGCAACTTTAATGATAAAATAATATGTTACATGACAATATCAGTATTTTTTTACATTATAGCAAACAAAAACAAATAATACTATTTTCTCAACTGAAAGACTATTTATAATCATATATATTTAAAAAATTAACTATAATAAAATGAAAAAGAAACAGAAAATAGCTCTCTCTCTCTCTCTCTCTCTCTCTCTCTCTCTCTCTCTCTCTCTCTCTCTCTCTCTCTCTCTCTCTCTCTCTCCTCTCTCTCTCTCTCTCTCTCTCTCTCTCTCTCTCTCTCTCTCTCTCTCTCTCTCTCTCTCCCTCTCTCTCTCCCTCTCCCTCTCCCTCTCCCTCTCCCTCTCCCTCTCCCTCTCCCTCTCCCTCTCCCTCTCCCTCTCCCTCTCCCTCTCCCTCTCCCTCTCCCTCTCTCTCTCTCTCTCTCTCTCTCCCCAGGCATTGATGTTACAATTGTCCCCTAATGATATTTTATGATTCGAAGTAAATTTTTTACATAAATATCTGGATGAAAGTCAATCGTATTATGCAAATCATCAACATAGATAATCACTAAAACATATAAAGATAAAACCTTATACCTTCAGCATAAAGAAAGAAAAATATTTCAGATTTTATGCACGTAAGAAAACTTACTTCAGAAAGGAAAAAAGTAACTTCTTCTCCTGCACACATGCACGTTCCGCGAGGGGCGGCAATGAACTAAGGAACAAATGCCGCTCCATCTAGCGGATCTCGCCTCGCGGTCCCACACACGTACTTTTTATAGTTTAAGAAATATTCACGATGTTACAACTGTACCCTGTTACTTTTGTCCCCGGTCTACCCTACCAATGGTATATCTCTTATATGAAATACATCTTGTGACGAGCTGACAGCTCGCCGCAACTCGAGACGCCATATTGGGATAAAAGTAGATAAGGAAATCTGTACTTCCGTAATTTTTTCTCGTTTTCTATATAAAATCGGATTTCCCCTGAATCATTAATGTATGTACTGCAATTCTGGAGAAGAATTTTTAATTCTGTCAAATATTAACGACGCTACGTTTCGACAAAAAAATGCCGGTAAAACAGACGGCTCCAGCATCACCTTAAAATTAAAAAAATTCTTCTATATTTTACAACAATTTTCATTTTTTTAAGGATAAAGAAAGGCTAGCGACGAATGATAGACAATCTCTCAGAGAAGGAGAGCGACAGAAAATGGGAAAAGAACAAAAGTGCTTATCAAAAAGTAAAAAAATGAGATAGTAAATAAAGAAAGTTTGTGTTTTAATTCTTTTTCTATTTAAACTAGTTTTGCGAGTTTCTTGTGTAATCATGTAATTGTTGATGTTTTCAATGTAACATATATATTTTATTAAATTTCGATACATTTTTTATTAAATGTATTTAAATAACAATAAATCCATGTCAGGTGGAAAGATTGACGGCTCACAAATTTTTGAATTAGCTGTCTCAAGGAACATTTCTTTTTCTTTAAGATAAAAAACATTTTACGCACAGAAGATCTCAATTGAAGAACCCTATCTGTCAGCAGAGATAGGAACCCCACGGTTCGTCACTCCCGCAGTATTTAAGAACTCCAAACCCTCTCTGCTGTGCGCGCGCGCGCGCGCGTGTGTGTATTTGTGTGTGTGTGTGTGTGTCTGCTGTCTGACTAATACCTCTAATACTTCTTCTTCGTTTGCTTGAAGTATTCTTATTCGTTTGCAAGGAAAGGTTCAATTATCTCGATCTGGTATTAATGTCCATAGTTACATCTAACACACTTCGCAAAACGTTGATTGAGGGATACCGCACATTCAGTTCATGCCGGGCATATCCCATGTACCAGAGGATAGATGCTACATGGGCGCACGTCCCTAGGGTCTTAGCTCCGGCTTTACAGGTGCAGTAATAACCAAAAATAGGATCCTCTCTGTTATCAACGTCGAAGTTGTTGCAGTCATATTCCTCGTTGAATACAATCCACGATTGATGTTGTGCAGCATTTCTGAATCGAGAAGAAACCCTTATTCTCATAAAACCTGGTTCATTAGTATTTTGGTCAAGTTCAAGAACCCGCTCTTCTTCTTCCTCTTCGTCTTCTTGTCCAGTTCTCAACGAAGTATCCTGGATGTATGCTGGTGATAGATTAACTTGATATGTTCCGTAGGTTAATTCTCGCAAGTATTCAATAGTCAACCGTGGAAACAATGGCATATGCGCTGCGGTTAACATGACCCATCGTGCTCGTCTCCGTCTGAGATTTTCCGCCTCTACTCTTGCTGCCACGACATTGACTTCTCGAGTTTAATATAACATTTTTTCAGCTAAATCAATATTTGCGTGCGGCATTGTAATCGGTCCGTAATATTTATTTATAATGCGGAGAAAAGCATTCAAATTCGGAATATGAGATGTGCGTATGGTGTTTGCGAAGAACTTAAATATATTTTTTAGATGGCCATTTCGTGCTTCCACTATCCATCTCGTCTTCGTCACAATACGTGCCTCATTTGCCTCTTCAGTTGTGAATTGATTCTGATTAGGCCCGAGAAGAGGTGGCATTCTCGGGTCAATGCCAAGTCTCTGCAGGGTTGGGATAGCATCTCGGTACCCATGATCAAGAATAAAGATGTCTTGTGGTTGAAACCAATCTCGCATTCCTTCAAAATCTGAAATAAACTCATTCAAGAGAATCCTGGCATCATTATTTGCTGCATTTGAGAGAGAAGTAGGGTCCTTGAATATCTAACAAATAACCGTCTGGAGCCACAAACATAGAAGGTTTGACCAAATGTTTGCTTTTATGGACGCAGTATGATTGGCGCAATACTTTAAAACACGAACTCTTCTCAATGTCTAAATAAGTACAGTCATTATAGACGATCACTTTTGGATTTTGTAGTGTTCCGTTATACAAACGGTTGGAGAAAGCTGTTACATGCCTTTCTATGTAATCGTCTCTTGTGATGGCTCCAAAACCTATATTTTCACCAACAAAGCGTGCCATCAGAGATTGTCTAACCGTACATATCGCAAGGCTTGCAGCTTGTCTGGAAGTATAATGAAATATCACACATAAGAATTCGTCACTAAGGCCTTCCCAGTGAGAAATACCTCATCAAAACGATATCAAATTGACGTCAAATAGATGAAAATTTCATCTATTTGACGTCAATTTGATATCGTTTTGATGAGGTATTTCTCACTGGGTTGTCGCAACTTGCAAAGAAAACATAAAAGATCTTTCTTGCTCACATAACGATATCCTTCCGGTACTGGAACAGGATCACAGTAAGAGAAAAGATCAATAAAGTGTTCCTTATAGAAATAGGAAAAATTGCCCTGAACTCCTCATCTGTCAAACCATTTTCGTCTTCATATCTACGCTGAGTCGTATGAGTTATTTCTCCACGTAGTGCTCCTAAAAATGCCTGTAATTTTTGTCCCTTCAATATATATGGTCTATTAATGTATCTTAGACCTTCTACAATACCCTCTAGCAAAAAACCCCTGTCATCTAGATGATGAGGGCAACATACGTACCTGATTGGAACGTAAATATTCCTCTTCACGAAGATGTTAACTCTACATCCTAATGTCAATCTGTGTATGTCATTACAATTATTACATACGAGACAAGTTTTAGAAGAGGTCTGAGATATAATGTTTAGTCGCAAACACTGTGGATCATTTTGTAGAATCTGTATTTCTCGGTGTATGCTTATATTACAATTTTTACATATCCGAGTGTCAGGGGTAATATCAGCTGGGAGTCTACCAGCTTCGTCACGTCTCATTACCGCGATTTCTCGAGTGAGTGCTTTTTCCTCGCCTGTCAGCAGTACCGTTTTTCGTGATACTAATGTATTATTGCAGATATAACACGGTATCCAGACTCTGAAAGCCATATTAGTAAAAATCCCTGAAAGCGACTGTTATTGTGTGATGATGTGATGATTTTGCAAATGATATAACTAAATAAGGACTAGATGAATGTGTAGGAATGTTCAAAGACAGAGGAGTGGTCTGGCTGGCTCTGGAGAAAAAAGTATATATTTAATTTAATTCATATAAGCTGTAGGAAATCTTCGATTTACAGCGAAGAGGAGTGAGAGACGCTGCGGCTGAAGCCCTGAAAAGGACTGTAAAAATAGCTCTCAAAGGAACTGGTTGTTCAAAAAGCTTTAAAAAAGAAGCATTCGAAATGTTCTGCAAGAACTCGAATATATGTGCGTTTATAATCTGCTACCTCGGTCCTTCTTAATACCGTAGGTTTGTTAATTCTGTAGCGTGAGACCAGCGCAGTAGTCTTAGCCCTCTAGCGCAGACCTGTCTAATGCGTAAATAAGAACGATATACGATGCCGCGTTTCTAGGCTGTGAGCGCTATAGTGGGGGAAGCCTGTAGCGGTAAGAGTGAGATCGGGGGCTCTTTCGCTTTTCGTCCGCTACAGCAGGCCTGTCTAAAGCCCGGTCTACATAGGCCGCAGTTCGCAAAACGCAAGACACACGCACAGTCTGCATGTCAATCTAACCTCTTTGTGTATAGAGGTTATATTGACATGTAGACTGTGCGTGTGTCTTGCGTTTTGCGAACTGCGGCCTACGTAGACCGGGCTTAACCGCTAGGAGCGAAGTGTGTTAGATGTAACTATGGACATTGACCAGATCGAGATAATTGAACCTTTTCTTGCAAACGATTAAGAATATTTTAATATCATGTGTATAACAAGTAGTAGGTAGATAAAATATTAAAGATCTTTGCTGTACTGTTATCTGCAGTATTAGAGGTATTAGCCAGACACACACAAACACACACACACACGCACACGCACACACACACACACACACACACACACACACACACACACACACACACAAATACACACAAACACACACACAAATACACACACATAAATACACACAATACACACACACACAAACACACACACAAATACACACACACAAATACACACACACAAATACACACACACACAAGGAATCAAACACCCGTCACGTCCACGCCGTTGATCCTGGATAGCGCTAAGAACGGGTAGCGCAAGCCATATACTCGATCTGACCGTATCAGTAACTTGGCCATATTAGCTGCACGAATGTTGCGTAGCTATTGCTTATCCTGACAGTCTTCACACATCCTCTGAACAAGTCTCGTCTCAATGCGGAACAAGTTCCGTCTCAATGAGTGCCGTCAATGCGTGCGTAGATAACCCATGTAAGCTAGATCTGTTGGCCATATTCCCAACTTTTGACCTCTCGTATCTTGAAAACTGGCCATTTTCGGACTTTGCGCCCATTGGAACTTTTGATCAGCATCACATAAACTACCGATTCCCACAGTTTTAGCCAATTCGGTTGAACGGCTTTTTCACGTGGTTTTGTGCGGGGTCCTTTAAATAAAAATTTGTAATCTTATAAAATTGTTATCATACATTATTTTTCTAATTGACACAATGTAAAGATTTTTCAAAGTAGTACAACAATTATTTTTTGAGGCAATATATATGTTCTCTCTTTGTAATTGGCGCTGTAATTTAAAGAGATATCGGCTGGTATTCATAGTCGGTTCTTATATTTAAGACCGTCTTAAGTACAATCTTAAGACGTCATGAACTAATCACAAAGCCGTATTACCATCTTAAGACATTACTTAAGACAGTCTTGAAATAAGAACCGATTATGAATACCGGCCATCTTTTCTTTTTTGTAATAGATCACTTGATTACGTATTACTTCTTACTTAGGTCTTTTTGCGAGGTACAAAGATATTACGTATACCACTTGTTACTTAGGTTTTTTCGAGGTATAATACTACCACTTTGTTTTTTTCGAGGTAACAACATATACACTACTATACGTATACTTGGCGCCTTTCTTTACCTTTTTTTTAAGAAAGGTAATTTTGTACGGATATCACGCCTTTTTGTAGTATTACGCATTTTATAAACAGTATGTACAGTAGGGTGGCAATATTTTTTGATCAAAAATTTGATTTTAAGTCTCACCCCTTAAATTCGTTCTACGAACTCTCAAATGAAGACCCTTGAAGAGCAGGCGCTGTAACTTAATATTTAGAGGTCGCTCAAAGCCTCTAAACATTAAATTTTTTTCGAAAATGTGATAAAAAACTGCATTTTTCACTCATTTTCACTGCTAAATCTCATTTAGTTACCTTATTAAAGTACCTGGCCATCAAGTTTGAGGTACAACACATGAAACAAAAATGTAAATATAAGTAATTAATGCAATCTTTGGCGTAAGATCGTCTATAGCAAATATAAAATGATTTAATGAATTTAACCATTTTTTAACCATCCACGGCTTATAATCTTGTTTTGTAAGTAAATATATCAAACGCCACTTTAGAAAAACATTCTATCATCTTCAAACTAAAGCCACTCTAAAGTTATATTCTGTAGCTTAAAAATTAACGGTCGTTAATTGCTTCAAAATATTGCTATTTTATTAAATAGTGCACTTAATGTAATTTTCTACATTGAATCCTTTTATTATTTTGGAAAATAAATTATATTATCAATATATCATTTAAATTAAGTCTACGTTTCCCGCAGGAAGTTCTCGTGCATCGCATTTATCAGATTTCATATAGTTTACGCTATAGGTGATTGTTTTAATGAATTTTGTATGTACACTCTACCGGCAGGAATGCCTGGACATAATACATATACATATACATGTACATATATGTCATATACATATCAAAATGTCCAGGCATTCCTGCCGGTCAGTGTACAGTCGGCTACTAAAAAAAAAAGTTGCAACATATGAAATTGGCCGCGTATCGGACCTCTTCTTCTTCCTTGGGTAATGGCTCCTAAGGAAGAAGAAGAGGTCCGATACGCGGCCAATTTTATATGTTGCAACCTTTTTTTTTTAGTAGCCGACTGTACATACAAAATTCATTAAAACAATCACCTATAGCGTTGTTACGTCCTGCGAACTCCACGATTTCCTTTTTTCGCGGAAATTTTTATTAAGCGCTTAAAATATCCCTTAAGGTAAGGATAAATAAACTGAGCACGGACGGTTATCGATCGGCGAGTGAGCTTTGATCTCCTCACATTCCTTTTTTATGATCAAACTATCTATTTACTTGGGCAACTAAAAGCAATCTTCCAGATGACGAAATACTGACAGACGAGGCATACGTGACCAGATTCTCGTCAACCTTGTCGGCCCATAACTAAAAAACACGGCGACATGACGCGCCAAAAGGGACCTTACTCCCAGACGGAGTTTACTTGGGATCTTTATTGCATCACGCGACTATGCCAAAATTACCCGCGCAATGTTCCGACAAACAGAAACGAAATCTAAAACGTGCTTTTGGAAATCTTGTAAGAGGACGTGGCGGAAGTTTCTGTTTGCAATAAAACTGCAATTAAGATTAGATGGAATGCATCGTCTGTCAACACAAAAACAGGGGCCGCGAGATAAATAAGGGACCCTAATAAAAGAGAAATCGG
>NW_027249692.1:0-75000 GCF_030848795.1 Temnothorax nylanderi | reverse complement strand
TATATATCTTCATAGAATGCTTTTAATATTAAAAAAGGATTACGCGATCGATATTAAACATATAGAGGAAAGTGCCCTATTATGAGATAGGATCCTAATATGAGATGGCGAGGTTTTTTCATGGTGGGATCAACAGATAGAGCCTATATAGGGCCTTTTAGCTTAACATATCTCATATTAGGATCCTGTCTCATAATAGGGCACTTTCCTCTATTATCTATGTCCATGTGTAAAGTATTGCACTAAAAACACTGATAATTTAGGATGACAATGATTTATTTGGGTCTCTTGAAATCGTCACTTCCCTCGCTAGTTTACTTATTAATGATATGTTATTAGAAGAGTATAAATGCAGATCTATGAGACACGAATAATGCGTTTATCTTATTTAATACTATGAGATTATAAATCGTTCACTGGAAGTGCGAGCATAATTATCACCAAACACGTAATTAAATACAAATATAAAATGTATTAATCCGTTTATTGTACTATAAGTTAAAATTGTCGCTCTCAATTAGGAAAAAAGTTATTAAGTACTAAAATTGATAGTTGCGTGGTTAGAATATCTGTCATACCAACATGATGTAGACGCACATGATCATGCGTAATGACGTAAAAGTGCATAAAATTACAATAATAATACAGTATAACGGCAACCTGTCCTATAATAGACTGACGCCTTAATTTAATTATGTTATTATTTGACTTTGTATTTATTATACTTTGTATTTATATAGACTTTTCAATTTACCAATTATTGTCTGCTTTAAAAAAAGCATAAACTCTATTTTTATTATCTTTTTTATCTATATGGTTAAAAAAGATAATAGATATAGAGTTTATGCTCTTTTTAAAGCAGAAAATAATATAACCATATGGTTAAAAAAGATAATAGAAATTTAAGTTAATGCAGAAAATAATTGGTATATTGAAAAGTCTATATAAATACAAAGTCAAATAATAGCACACAATTGAAGTAAGGCGCCAGACTATTATGAGAGGTTGCTGTTGTACTGGACTATACTATAATTCCATGCACGTCACTACGCATGATCATGTGCGTCTACATCATGTCGGTATAACAGACATCCTAACCACGCAACAGTCAATTTTAGTATTTAATAAAGTTTTTCCTAAAATTTAGAGCGACAGTTTTAACTTACAGTGTTTTACGCACCAAAATACAAAAATTGTGAAGTTTCAGCCAAATCGGTAAGGAAGTCTCTCTTCTTCATAATTACCTTAAAAAATAATTATGTTAATGTTATATATAGTAATATTCCCAAATGATAATTTAATTATAATTATATTGCATAATCTTACCTTGTTAAAAATTTCATTACCAAAGAGTTTGCCATACTCCAAAGTAAAGTCTCAGTGTAACAGAATTCAAAAAGTTAGTATCTAAATAAAGAGAATCGTGTATGCGCTCAATCACTAGAAAATCCATTATCCGCCAGTCTTCAAATATCTGCAGAAAAAAACCTCTGATGACTGACAATAAATATAAAAATTCGAGGTAAAGTTTGCATTAAAAATATAAACTGGTTTGCACTTCCAAAAACTTTGCTATTATAATTTTTATTATGATATATTTCGATTAAATATTAATTAATCCTTTTAGAGTCTATATTTTTTGTGTGTGTGAGAAGAACATATTTAATTTAATTATTTTTTAAAATGTTAGAAATTGCTGAATACGAATATAAAATTTACCAAAATTTATTTTGTTGTTATTATTGCTTTCGTAAATAATTAATATTCCCAGACACCAAGATATAAAATCAACGTCTATCATAATATAATGGACTCTAATCAATTAATATTTTAACTTGCCTACAATACGAATTGCGCTACAAATCACTTTCTCGTTCTCTTTAACTTTTACAAGACAGCATATATATGTACGTATGTGTGCAATTTTGGATATACCTTCCTTCTTAAACATCTTCTCGGCGTCAGCTCCCTGCGATAAAATGTATATATTGTTGATGATCACTATCACTATTTGACATCTGGCACGACTGTCACTATTTATCTCTAGGTTATAACTAATACCTTTGACTATATAATCATAGACTGCCAGCACGGTCTTACACACAGGTCTGGAAACTCTAGTGGTGGGGATGGTCGTCTTAGCGACGAAGAAAATAACTCGCTTTGTGACCGCAAGAGTCGCTGCCATCGGTCAGTGTACTAACTGTACTATGTGGTGGGACAAGGACGGAAATAGTAATTAGTAAATTCAAAATCGTGAGTGTCAGATAGGCAATAATTGAAGTTCCAAATGAGGAAAGGAATAAAAAATAACTTTGTATTAAGAATAAAACGTTGGAAATCTTTTTATTCGTTTCTTTATAAGGACAAATCACTGACCGAGCGGTACTGAGGGAATAAAAATTCTGCGTGAAGCATATACAATATACATATAATACTGTGACTTCCTAGTTTTTAGATTGCTAAATGAACAATATAGACAACAGGATTTTTGTTTTACAATAGCTAGTTATTTTGACCAAGCTCTTTTTCTTCCTTTATTTTGGATCTAATTATAATAAAACAATAAAAAATAATTTACTTTGTAAGATATAATGTTATTCTATGGAAAAGAAATATCTCTCTTCGAATACAAACGCCCAGTGAAAACAGCCCAGTCAAAATGACGTCAAAACTGTCGTTTGTCGTCATTGCGTCAAAGGAATAGATCAATATGACGAAAAATTGACACCATGTAGATTGACGTTGTGCTTAATGAAACATTATAGGGAAAAGTGGAAATGAATTTTTAGATAATATAATTGAGTGTTATGCTGGAAAAACTCGATTAATCACGTTGTAACGATACACCCCTTTACCAAGCATCGTTCCCGGCCACCCCCCGCCAGATGCCGCCCGACTGATCCTCTGTCGGGCGAGGACAGGGCGCGGTGCGCCCACCTTTTTTAAACGCTACGAAACGCACCGTGTGCGCGGGTAAAACGCCGCACCGGTGCCTTCCCGCACGGCGCCGACAAGCGCCGGAAGGAGCCGATCCGCGCCGAAGGCGAGCGCGCGTAAGCGTACCCCCACGCGGCTCGCCTGACGATCGGCCTCCCTCCTACCGAACCCGGCGCGCCAGGATGTATATAAACCGGCGCTCCGCACGAAGACGACACTTCGTCTACCTACGAGCATTCCGCTAAACCGACGAAGCCTACCTCACCTACGACTCCTAGGGCGACACACAAACGGGCTTCAAAGCTCTGCGCCTCGACCGAGTACTCTCAGGTGTCCCCGACGTCCCGCCAACGAACTCCCAACGGCCACGGTCCCGCGGGGTCGAGCACGCTCGGCCTCGTGGCGAGTACTCTCACCACCGCAGCCCCGGGCTCCGAATCCTAGATCCATGCCTTCGAGGCACCGCGTATTCCCGCCGGTGGAACACCCGACACGGTAAATGCACCGCGCTGTCGTTTCTCCGTAGATACCGCGATCCGGGAGTCTGTAATACCGCGCCGAGTGCACATGCACTATCGTTGTAAATACCGCGACCCGTTATCCTGTCATACCGCGCCGAGTGCACCTGCACTACCGATCATTGTACATACTGCGTTTCTGTATTCGTAAACCCGCGTTCCCGTAATCCGTAATCTCGCGCCGAGTGCACATGCACTACCGATCTTTGAAATACCGCATTGTATATATATCTAGTATCTAGTAATGCCGCGCCGAGTGCCCATGCACTACCGTTCCCGGTAACTACCCCATTGTATATATCACCTAACGAATAAACGTTATAGTGTGCATTACAAGCTGATTATTGTCTCTGGGCCTTCTATCGAACTCCTGATCCGGCGAGCTAGTCCGCGTTCGATTAACAAAGTTAGGCCGTTACAACGTTGACATCAAAATGACATCAAAATGACTACATTATTCATACAGCAAAATATATCTGAGACATAGCCAGATATCTTTATGCTTACAATTTTAAGTCAAATCGGAGATATCTTATTTTCAGATATTCACAGAATGTCTCACATTATATCTTTGAAAAAGATATCTCTGCAACATTTGCATACGAATATATGGCCGATTCACAGTTAGCTCTTATATTTTATAAAAATCAACTCAATTAAGTTTATTCGTAGCCAATAAAACAATTCGAAAGGACTTGGATGTCGTACCGATTCGTCCCGGCGAAAGCCACACGCCGCAAGGGAACTTAGAAAACATGCTCGGGCGGCGCCGGAAGTAACGACTGCGGCGCGAAAGCAACACGCCGCGAGAGGACTTAGAAAACTTTTGCTCGGGCTGCGCCGGAGGTAACGACCGCGACGCGAAAGCAACACGCCGCGAGGGGACTTAGAAAACTTTTGCTCGGGCTGCGCCGTAGGTAACGACCGCGGCGCAAAAGTAACACGCCGCGAGAGGACTTAGAAAACTTTTGCTCGGGCTGCGCCGGAGGTAATGACCGCGGCGCGAAAGCAACATGTCGTGAAGGGACTTAGAAAATTTTCGCTCAAGCGAGCGCTAGTAACATGCGCATACATGCGCCAGTACCTTCTCGTAAGCAAAAATCATTACGCACTAGGATAAAAGGCGAGCTTGTGAGATACTTGGCTCTAATATTTTTTGTGATACCTCCGAGATATCATACAGTGCAGAGATGGCAAAACGCACTAGTACATTTTGTTCTTTCTGAGACAGAAACTGGATCAGAATTATATTTTGCTATGTAGGTAATAATGAGACAATTTGATCTACTCAGTTATTTTCTTAAAAGGGATCTCCAGCGTTGTTTTATAGTATGTATTACGATTTACATATATTTCGAATGTTTGGAGCTTCCGTGATCGCGTTTATAGTGGTATTATTGAAGACCACATACTGCATGAAGGTCTTCAATAATATCAAAAACTTCTCATATTTTTTCAGAAATTTTACAAGAATTGGGACTTACAAAAAATTCTAAAAATATATATATAATTTCTCAGATACAATTTCTTCAGAAATAATTGGATAAAGATTTTTGGAATATTTCAGTATCCATATGTATGAAAAATTCGGGGTTACCGATCGAGTAAGTAAGGAGAAACACGCATATCATTCGCATAAATCTATTAGAAATATTCTGCCGTGATATCGCCTTAGGGCGATTCTGTTTTTCAGACAGTTGCATGCGCAAATTGCAATAAGGCAGAGAGAAAAGAAGGTAAGCAGTGCAGAGGACGCAGACCGGAGATTTTCGAATCTGTGTAGCGGCGATAATTTTGAGGTTAGGAGAGGCTCGTAGAATCTAGAAGTGGCATAGGAAGTAAACAAGAAGTCTAGGATCACCGTAAAGGCAGGAAAGGGAGCTGATGGAGGAGAAGAAGGAGGAGGGTAAAGAGAGTAAAAATAGTGAGGAGAAGTACGAGAAAGAGAATACAGAAACGATTAAAGGAGGTAGGAGCACAGAGAGTAAACACGCGAGGACAGCGGAACTGTCAAGAACAAGAGATAGAACAGGAAGCCAAGGGTCGATTACAGACTACATAAAGAAAAGGAGAAGAGAGCAGGAGAGAGAAGCAACAGAAAAGGCCGAGAAAGAAATCCTAGAAAGATTTAATAAGGAGAAAAGATTAAGCAGATCACCGCCAAGCAAAATAAAAAAAGAGGAAAGGAAGGAGGAAAGCATGGAGGCGGAAAAAATGCTGAAGGAGATACTGGCAAAATTGGAGAAACAAGAGAGAGAAAGAAAGAAAGATAAAGAGGAACTAATGAAAGAGATACAAGATCTGAGAGAAGAATACAGAAAAAGTGAAATGATATGGGAAAAGCAGAAAACTGGTATAGAAAACAGAGTAAAACAACTGGAGGAGAGAATGGAGGAGGCGGAAAGGAAGAGAGGAGGAGAGAGGGAGAGCAATGAGCTGATGAAGAAAATGAAAGAGATAGAGAGAAAAAATGAATTAGACGAAAGGAAAAGAAGAAGAAATAATATAATAATAAAAGGAGCGAAAATAGAAGAAGGAAGTGAGAGAAGAGAGAAGATTGAAAAGTTGCTGAAAGAAATTGCCAAAAAAAAAGGTAGAAGTGGACGAGGTACAAGTAATTGGCAGCCGAGAGAACAAAATGACGCTAGTAAGGCTGAATAGATGGGAGGACAAGAGAGAGGTAATAATAAAGAGAAAGGAAATGGGGAAGGAAAAAAAGATATTCATAGATGATAACATGACAGTAACGGAGAGGAAAATCCAAAAACAATTATGGAGTATAGTGAAGGAGGAGAGAGAAAAGAGAAAAAGAGCAACTTTAGGATATCAAAAAATATGGATAGACGGTCACGAAAAGAAATGGAATAAAAGCGAAGAAAAGCTGGAAGACGGAAAAAGGTTTCGGAGAGAGCAAGGAGGAGCAGAGACAGGAGAAAAATGAGAAAAAGAATGTACGGAGGAGAAGAGGAAGAAGGAAGAGGAGAAGAATAGAAGGAGGGAAGAAACGGATAGGAGAAGGGCAAGCGGGAATGACAGTAGGCTTCTGGAACATAGCAGGGCTATAAGGGAAAAATGAAGAGTTTTGGAAGTGTTGCATATATGTTTTATGTATTTAATCTATGACTATGTTACGTTATTGGTATGAGAATGCGCTCTATGTTAATTTTTAGTTCTTGCTCTCTGAGTGTGTGGCGCTTCCCGCCCTTCTTTCACTTCCGTTTTCGTTATACCGTTGCAACGAGTTCTTGTACTGAGAAATCAGTACAAAATTACCTTTTTCAAAAAAGGTAAAAAAAGGCGCCAAGTACACACGTGGTTGTTACCTCGAAAAAAACCAAGTGGTAGTATCATTAATTTTAAATTAAAAAAAAAATAAAATCTATTCTAACCTAGGTGGTAGTAGCTTTAATTTTTCTTAACAAAATTATTATATTACAAAATTGTTACTTTATTCAATCCAAGTGATATCTACCTAAAAAAACTTAAATAACAAGTGGTATCTATTTAAAAAAAATATGTGAAATCTTTTAATACTGCGCCAATTACAAAGGGAGAATATATATAGGTATATATATACATATACACCTTAACAAAATTATTATTATATCACAAAATTGCGTTACCAAACTCAACCTAAGTGATATGTTATTTCAAAAAAATATATGAAATCTTTAAATTACGCCAACTACAAAGAGAATATATATATTGCTTTGAAAAATAATTGTAGTGCAACTACTCTTAAAAAATAAAACAAAATTGTGTTACCTAACTTAACCCAAGTGGTATGTATCTTTGTATTCCTAATAAGGGTCTTTCTATCAACCCAAGTGGTAGTAGTTTTAATTTTTCTTGATAAAATTATAATATTACAAAGAATCATTTTAATCACAAAAAATTAAAGAGGTAACATTATAAAATAAAAATATTTAATTAAAATGAAATAAATAAATTTTTCTTGTAAAAAACTTGGCGCTACTTTTTTAAGGTGTATCCAGACAAACTTGCATAGGTGCATAAGCATATGCATAAAGAGATGGATTGGTCTATTTCCTTTTGCACATATATATAAACCAATCAATTTCTTACGCTTATGTTTATGCGCTATGCAAATTTGTCTGGATTGACTTTAAAAAAGCAGCGCCAAGTTTTTTACAAGAAAAATTTATTTATTTTATTTTAATTAAATATTTTTATTTTATAATGTTACCTCTTTAATTTTTTGTGATTAAAATGATTCTTTGTAATATTATAATTTTATCAAGAAGAATTAAAACTACTACCACTTGGGTTGATAGAAAGACCCTTATTAATAATACAAAGATACATACCACTTGGGTTAAGTTAGGTAACACAATTTTGTTTTATTTTTTAAGAGTAGTTGCACTACAATTATTTTTCAAAGCAATATATATATTCTCTTTGTAGTTGGCGTAATTTAAAGATTTCATATATTTTTTTGAAATAACATATCACTTAGGTTGAGTTTGGTAACGCAATTTTGTGATATAATAATAATTTTGTTAAGGTGTATACGTATATATATACCTATATATATTCTCTCTTTGTAATTGGCGCAGTATTAAAAGATTTCACATATTTTTTTTAAATAGATACCACTTGTTATTTAAGTTTTTTTAGGTAGATATCACTTAGATTGAATAAAGTAACAATTTTGTAATATAATAATTTTGTTAAGAAAAATTAAAGCTACTACCACCTAGGTTAGAATAGATTTTATTTTTTTTTTAATTTAAAATTAATGATACTACCACTTGGTTTTTTTCGAGGTAACAACCACGCGTGTACTTGGCGCCTTTTTTTTACCTTTTTTGAAAAAGGTAATTTTGTACTGATATCATGCATTTTGTAGTGTTACGCATCCTCTTCTAACTAGTCTTATAAAGAGTATATCTTACAAACAGTATGTACAGATTATAAAGCTAAAGGTGTTACAGACTATTATTTCTAAGAAAATAGATTTTTTTAAATAACATGTAGACATGATACAAATAAAACAAATTTATTCTTTAAGTTTTTTTGTACTTTTAAGTACTCTGCATTTAAAAATAATTTACATTATTTTCATCCATTTGTATTATGTCTATTTGTTATTTTAAAAAATTTGGCAATTATACCGTTCAATAAAGCAAAGTTTCAGCTTTAAGAATCTGTTTTTTGAATTGCAATACGATGATTTTTAAGGAAGTTATGAGCAATCAAAGTCAAAATGCTCATTTCTTATTCAATCCACGATAAAAACTTTCAAAAGTAGAGATTTCAAGCTTTAAAATCCTTTTTTTAAATTTAAATTTTGTTCATTTTTAACAAAGTTACAGCTGCTTGAATTTTGCCTATTTTTAAAGATAAATTTAGTGTTCTTTTAAAATACCTGACACATTGAAGATAATGAAAGTGCTTCTAGCATGCTCGGATTTTAGATTTCGAATATGCAACAAAATCAATATGTAAGTATTTCTTCAGAAAAATGCATCAACATTGGTTAGCGCTTAAACGTTAAATTTTATTTTCCTGCGTTAAAAACTAAAGCTACGATTTATTTAAACATTATTGGTGCAATAACTAGGTAAAACATCAATTTAAACATACATGTGTAGTTTAGACAGGATATAAATCCAGGTCAGAATTACAAATTTCTTGAATGTACCAGCATTTAATTATACAGTAAATAATATATTTATTTACAGTTACAATAGATTATACATATTAAATAAAACTTGATTTGGTAAGTATGAAGTAAATAACAACAATATAATAGTTTTATTAAATGTTTATTTAGCAATTATGTTTTCATGTATGTATAAGAAACGTAGCATATTCACATATTCACTTTGTATGTGTGTGTTCATATGTGTATGGTCAGAGGTACGAATATATAATACTGACGGGTTATGTTACTGCTTAAAAATACGGCTTAAAAATAATTATGTTACTGTCTCGGTCTTCTGCCTCGTCTACCCCAATGGTAGTTAGCTGACGACATCTTTCTTCTTGTCGTCGTATCTCCGCGGCTCTGCCTCTTGGTCTTCGAACTGTAAATATGCTCATGTACCATAGCGTTTGGTCCAAAGCGTTTGGTCTGCACTATGCGATCGTGTTCTTCTCTATTTTAAAAAAGGTAATTTTGTACGGATATCACGCCTTTTTGTAGTATTACGCATTTTATAAACAGTATGTACAAGGTGTTATTTCGAGGTATAATACTACCACTTTGTTTTTTTTTTCGAGTATTATTGACAATGCGATCAAGTGCGATTTTTTGCGCATTTTTATTACAGACGTTCTTCATTACATTAATATAACAAAGTCTATACTTTCAAGGTACATGATGATCGTTTTAGAATGGTGTCTACCTGTGAGATCTTTAAGGATTATGCGCAGTGTTCAAGCTCCCGCACGGAGCACATTAAGCTAAATTAGTCTTCGTTATTTTATTTTTATCTTGCAAATTGTCTTTATTTGTTCTCTCTCTCGCGAGCTTACCGATTATTAATATCGAGTCGCCGCAAGCGCTTGGACACTTCGATAAGATTAAAGCGATCACAGACAGAGGCATTCCGGTAAACAAAACGCCGAGAACACCCCAATAGATACAGAGGCTAATACTTTTTTTCTTTTTTTTTTTTAAGGATTTCTAATGATATCCGTACCGCACGTAGGGCGTTCCCGTCGTTGCGAAACCGTTTCACGACTCGGAGGCTGCAAATGTAGCGAGTCGAGTTTGTAACGCAAGCTCCGTGTCCCAATTCGTTCTAGATGCGCTCCTCTCTACCTAATGTAATACATTACTCGCGTAAAGTATCGCGCAATTGTAATTTTACGTTATAATAAATGTAGTACAAATAGAGAATATACCGCGCGCGCGTGATGTAAAATTGTAAGAGTAGACCTAAAAGGTAGTAAAATCGTAAAACGTAAATATCGTAGAAAAATTTCGCGAAAAAGCAAAGGCTCGTTCCAAAACAATAGCGGAAGGCTTATGAAATAGAATAAAAAGAAAAAATGATAAAAAATTTCCTCATACACATTCTCCGTTAAGCTCTGATATTTGTATGATTCTTCGTCCTTATGTTAGTTTGTCTATCGATTATCTGTCAGTAAGAAAGCATTTATACTTCTAGTAGACCGTCGTGTTATAGTTCTGAAGGCACTGTTCAAAAGTTTATTACATTTCTTGGAATAACGGGTCTTCGCAAAACACCTCTTCGAATGGTGCGACAAGGAGAGTCGTTATAAACATCGACATGACCATTGCACACGCCTCTTTCGGTCTATATCACAAAATTCAAAATAGAGTAGTCTCAACTTGACAGCCTGTGCCACAATGCCAATGCCGTATTTGTCGGGTCTGTGATCGGTTAGGAATTATCGTGAGCTAGCAAAAATCGATGGTCAAAATTCAGGCTTATGATACGCAATGGCCGGTGCATTTCCATTAATTATGTCATATCAATATCGTATCATTATATTACACAAACGCTTATTAATTTAGAGGCACATTGCTAAGGGTCTCGGTTTTTTTTTCTTTTCAAGTTGCTCCCTACATTAATGAACTTATAACAATTAGCTAATTACGATTATTCAATACGACAGCGATTTGGCATACGATATTGGAAATTGTACAAAGATTCGGAGGATGCAATAGTATTTGAAAATATTGCTTTGTACATATATATATAGAAGAGAGAAGTGTGTGTGTGACGAACGAACGGTGGATATCTTTCTTGAAAAGAACATCAATGTGTGTCAAGGTAGTTTAAAGACAATATTTGAGCTCGGAATTTCTTAAAATTAAGCGTAAAAAAATGTCATGTGCATAAAAATAATAAGACAACTCTCTACAGATGTTATAACGATCCTGCTATCGGATTTCCTTATCTAAGCAGGAAAACTTTGGCTACTGCTACACGCTATTTGTACTTCGGCGAAAAAGAGCCGAATTTACGATTCTTGCTAAGAACACCAATTGCGCATTTAGAAGAAAAAAGAACGGTACGCAGCACACACAGTACCTAACAGTACCAGCAACAGATCATTTATATGTTCAGGAAGACCTTAACAGTACTATATATGCTCACGCTTTAATAAACCTGAATTCTACGCACAACGATTGTAATGTCAGAGAAGCATTCACTGTACTCAGAGAGTGTACCTTTTGCCGGAATGTTTAAACGTGATATTTCTTTTCTTTTCTTTTTATATTCACACACAGCACTGGACTATTTGCGTTATTCGCGCTCATAAATTATTTAAAAGCTCTTAGTCTTTTGAACATTAAAGTCCAGAATGCTGCTCTGAGATATGAATGCTCTACAGAATGTACATAGTAGCAAAAGCGTCTAGACCACAGAATGTTCACATTTGCTCTGATGCAAAATATCGTTTTTTTTCTCGAGCTACAAAAATCAGGCTGATGCAATGACAGATACTATGTAGATATATAAAAGTTAGCTTTACAACATGTAAAACCTGATAAAGTTCTTAAAAAATCTAAAGAACATTCCCTGAATAAGATCAATCACACGACAATTCAGTCCTCTCTAAGTATCGTACTTTGATCGTAGAACGCATCAAATAATTTCTATTAAGGGAATCAAAATTTTCTAAAGTAATATGTATATAATCTCATGAATCTGTGGGTCCGGGTCATGAATCATGGTACCAGCCTGGATCCGGCCAATCAAATCATGTGATTCCGTAGAGTCTAGACACAGACATTTCTCTTCCGCATCCGTACAGATGAGCCACTAAGATAGATCACGAAAAGTACGGAGTGGGCGTTAGAGGTGGGATTACTCTCTCGGAATCAGGCACTGCCTGGAACAGCACGGGTGATCTCTGATCCACTGTCGTGAACTGCATGATACTAGCTATGTTACCACATCGATAACAATAATTTGTGGCTGACCACACTGTGACGAGTTTGTCATTAAACATGTACCTATAACCTGCACGATAAAAATATGCGTCATCAATACATACTTCTGAGATATTTAAAAAAATCTGCGACAGAAATATTTGAGCAAAGACATACCTTCCTGAACTAATTGGTGCGCCCTACAGATGAGTTTAAGATCATTCACTTCCATAAACATGTAAGTCACTTTGCTGCCAAACAGCCAGCCTGCACCACGCGGACTTACTGTCCATGTTTCTACATCTTCTGGATCGGACCAGACTAAATCACAGAAAGCACCTGTAATATGGCAATTAAGCAACGACATTTTATTATTATTGTACAATAACAGTAAATATCCAGTCATGTAACTTTTATTATTATGTAACTTTTGCAATGACATATCACTTTATACAATTAATACCTTTGTGTGGAATCTCTTGATTCCTTTCAATCGTTCTAATTTGATCTAGTGTTCTAATAGCTGGAGACAATCCACCGTGTACACAAAGAACCTGTTCATCAATTAACTAAAACAGAATTTTATTCGAGCGTAATCAAAAGTGAAGTTACAATTTTTAAAAAAATATTTTATACAAATACTCACGGCAGCAACTGTGAGCAAGTCAAATACCCTACAACAGTACTTCCACGCATTAGCATTGCCGTACTTGTTTTGGCATTCATCTAGAACAGAAAATGAAGAGACCAATTACCGTAAAATCCACATAAACGTGCGTGATTTGTCTAGATTCGTGATTACCGCGTAGTAACGTTATCCTGTCGGACCATTTAGCTTTAAGTGTGAGCGGACGAGTAAACGTTTCTAAGCTATAGTAGCCCCGATCGACAAAATCTCCCAGGAATATGTAATTTGTATCTGGCACGGGGCCACCGTTACGAAACAGTTCCTCTAAATCATAGAACTGTAATGAACAATCTGATGTATATTAATATCACGATTGTGTACAAATAACTATACAGCTACAAAACATTAAAATCGAAAAGTTGTGAGGCAATAGATAATGGAAGACTAATATTGTTGCGACGCTAATTCGGAAGATTAAAATCCGCTAAAACTTTACGTCGATCCCGTAGCGGTGAGCAAGGATGCTCCGACTTTGAGGTTAGTACAACATTCATCGCACGATACTGTTATAATTGCAAATCGGAAACGTACCTCGAGTCCAGCTCTTCTGCGATCAACGAAGTCGGGATCGAACGTGTCAGTCGTCACTTTCTGCCAAGCGTAGAGAACCTTCTTTTCCGGCAGCGGTGGTAATACGATGTAGGGATACGAAATCTCCAGATAAGCACGAAGCAATTCAATTTTCAGTATATCGCCGGCACGATTACGGTGTTACTGCCGTTTCGCGTACGCGTGTTGTCGCACCTTACCTCGCGACAGCGTGCGGCTCGTGCAAACGTTAACGCGCGGCCGCAATCGCGCGGCAGAAACGCCTCGTGTGAACAGGCTCCTTGACTCCTTGATCTCAGTATCAGCTCCCTGCCGTCAATATATAAATAAATATAATAGGTTATTAACCTATGTAAACACTCACGTAAACGTAGTATAAACAGTAAAATAAGTAACAGTAATATATAGAATAAGATAATTAATTATAGGATAATTACATAAAACAATTACCTTGAATTAATCGTCGCGTCGCGTAAAGAGTCACGGTCGGTCTCGCTCCGCGCGTACTACCGTGTCTCTCGAGAATAGGTTAACTGATGAACTGACTGATGACAGCGCGCTAAACGCACTGTCTGCACTGCACTGCACTGCGATACTAACGCCGCTAGCCGCCAGTGTCGAAAAAGTGAAAGTGACATTTTCTGATATATATATGTTATATTGATTGAGAGACGACGACGTATCTCCGTATCTTAAAAAAAATTTTTCACATTTCGACTTTGCGTCGCAATATCTCCGCTCGTAGGGCACGTAGCGGAAATATTATAAGAGAAACCCCCCCCCCCCTAATTCGACCCCAAGCTATCGATCAAGCCTACTTAGAACTTGATCCGTTCACTCGTTATCGAGATCTCAACATCTCGAGTACTCGCAACCCGTCGCGTCGCGTAAAAGAGTCACGGTCGGTCTCGCTCCGCGTATACTTGGCGCGAGACACTACCGTGTCTCTTGATATATTACTATCCAAGAAATATCAGTTTCATCCTGTGTCAAAATCCTAACAGGTTATGGGCCCAGAGACGCTAGAATATCTGTGGTCACTGCGAAAGTTGGTTTTTGGACAGAATACAGTTTGAATAAGATTAAGCCGTGGTATATATATAAAGTGAGGTTATCTGACCGCGTGGACTAAAGAAATATGCCTAACGAAACGCCTCAAGCGTCGGCATCGGCTAGAAGCATAATCTTGCCGAGCATCAATAAACTAAAAGGGTCAGAAGACTATAATACCTGGAAATTCGCCATGAAGATGACATTGATGCGGGAGAAGGTTTGGGAATATGTGACTGGGGAGGCTTATTGTGCGGGCGCGACTCCCGATCCGGAAAAGGATGCCGAAGCTCTAACCACAATCTGCCTAAGTGTCGAAACTAACCTCTATCCTTTTGTAATGAATACGCGCAAGGCGAAGGATGCCTGGGATGAACTCGCAAAGGTATTTGAAGACAAAGGTGTTAATCGTAGAATAAGCCTGATTGACTATTTGCTGGACCAGAAACTTGAAAAACATAGTAGCATGCAAAGCTATATTACTGCGATTATGTCAACGGCACAGAAGTTGACAGACATTAACAAAGGTTTGAATGATGATTTAATCGCAGTGGTAATGTTACGTGGTCTCCCAGCAGAATATAAGCCGATGAAAATGGCTTTGAAAAATTCTGGAACAGAAATAACGACAGAAATGGTGCGGAGAAAGCTGCTACAAGAAGATTTAAGAAATAGTTTGCAAGAAGTATCTCCGGGGGAATCTGTTCTTTACACCAAAGGCAAGAAAGCAACCAAGAAGAATCTTAAAGAGAAATTCAAGTGTTATGGATGTGGTGGCAAAGGACACTTCAAGAATGAATGTCCTAAATCAGAGCCGACACATTCAAGCGCCTCTATACCCACTACGCTCAGGCTCAGCGGCATGTCGCTCACGTGGCGCGTCATCTCAGGAGCGTCGCGCGTGCTATAAGCATGATGGAACTGTAATCTCCCCCGAATAATATTAAAAAGTTAGTTATATAGAATATATAATTATAATTAGGACAATAGTTTCCGCGCCACCCATGGGGTACTATTGCTGACGCGTTTTTTTTAAAGTGGTATCCCCAGTAGGCCTACTCCACTGAAAAGATAATATGTATTTTTCTTTTTTTCCTTTGAATGATAAAGTAATCACTGCGCACTGCGCAGAATGCATTTGATTTGCAATTACTGCACCTATCGCAGAATGCATTTCTGTTCCTCTTTATTTTACTCTCATCACTGCGCACTGCGCAGAATGCATTTTATTTGCAACTACTGCGCCAATCGCAGAATGCATTTCTGTTCCTCTTTATTTTACTCTCATCACTGCGCACTGCGCAGAATGCATTTTATTTGCAATTACTGCGCCAATCGCAGAATGCATTTCTGTTCCTCTTTATTTTACTTTCATCACTGCGCACTGCGCAGAATGCATTTTATTTGCAATTACTGCGCCAATCGCAGAATGCATTTCTGTTCCTCTTTATTTTACTCTCATCACTGCGCACTGCGCAGAATGCATTTTATTTGCAATTACTGCGCCAATCGCAGAATGCATTTCTGTTCCTCTTTATTTTACTCTCATTTACTAATTGGTCGATTTTCTAGGCCGTTTACATGATTTTACAATAGATGGGATATCTATAGGAATGTTAGAAGAACTAGCTCGCATTAATGAAGTTAATGATTTATCGCTTAAGGAAGAACGTTTATCGGTTTTTATCATTTTCATTTTCGAAAACGAGCATTCACATAAGTATGTGGATCCGAACATGGAAAAAATTCGAAGACCAAAATTTTTAAGATTAGGGTAATTTGAATTGTTTAAAATCTTAAAAAAGTCCGCTCCTTTTTCTGGACGAGTTTTAAGGGAAAGATCATTTTGCAAATCGCAAAGTTCCTCTTGAAATTCTACATTTTGTTTTTCGATTTCCGCAGTGAGAGGATTTTCGAACAAAACTAAGTCCTTTCTAAGACTTTCGAAGTCAGTAAAACGCTTGTCGAACTGAGTTATTAATGAGTCAATTAACTGAATATGTTTTTTAAAATTACAGCTTGTGCCGTATTCTTCGAAGAGAATCTGGCAAGAGGGATAGAAATGAAGAGCATCTTTTTCTAAATGATTTTTAAATAAAATTAATTTTCTACGAAATGAGTCAATATGACTAACTAATTGACATATTGTTTGGTCGGGCTTTTGCAGCTTTCAATTTAAAGTATTTAAATGATTGGTTACATCGGTGATAAGAGCGAGTTCACAAAGAAACTCCGTATCTTCGGAGAGAGATTTAATGTCATTATCTTTGCCACTAGACATTTCTTGCAAGAAAAGGAAGATCTCTTTTCTTATCGCAAAAAACTTTTCTAAACATTTTGCAGCACTGAGCCATCGGACTTCACAATGTAGGGGTACATCTGTATAAAGTGCATTATGTTCTTCGAGAAAGTGTTGAAATTTTCGATGAGAAAGAAACTTGTGGCCGCCTTTTATTGAATTGATGATTTTTGTAACAGTTTTCATGGCTGCAGACAATTTTATAGCTTTCCCACATAATGCTTCTTGATGAATAATACAGTGAATAAGGGGGAATTTTAAATTGCGCTGCTTTATTTGACCGAAGAAACCAATTTTGTGACCTACCATCGCTTTTGCGCCATCTGTTACTATGGCTGAACATTTCGAAAAATCGGTATTCAATTTTTGAAGAGTTTTTTCCACGGCTTTAAAAATATCTAGACCTGTTGTTGTGTCATGTAATGGAACAAAATCTAAGAGCTCCTCGACATGTGAAAAATCGTTTTGTACAATTCGAGCAAAAATACTCAATTGACTCACATGTCCAATATCGGTGCTTTCATCTAAACATAATGAAAAATAAGCACAACTGGCTAACAAAAATTTTAGTTTTTCTTCTATCGAACAAGCAATATCAGTAATTCTTGCTGCCACTGTCTTTTTACTTAAAGGAATGCTAGCAGCTTCAGCAAGCGTCAATGAATTGCCGAATGATTTTACTGCCTCGATGAGACATTCCTTTATAAAATTACCTTCCATAAACGGTTTAGAATGTTGGGCAATAAGAAGCGAAATAGCATATGATGCAGTAACAGCTTTTACCGAAGAATTAGCATTATTAGAATTATCATTAGAACTGGAACTTTCCTGATAAATCAATTTTAAACCCTCTATTAAATTACATTTTTCTTGACCTTCATATTTTGAATATTCACTTGCATGTTTTTTTTCATAATGTCTCTCAATGACAAATTTTTTCACAACAGCAGGTTTATATTTGCATAAAATACACACCGTGTGATTGCCAATAAGTGCAAAAAAACTATCCTCCCATTTCTTATCAAAATGTTGTTCATACCTTTGCTCACTGGCCATCGTACTGGTTTGACAAAAAAATTACACAATCATTAGCACGCACACTTAAGGAAAAACTATACAAAAAACAAACCTTATAACTTTTCGAAGAAATATAAGAATAACGAAGAATAATAAGAGTTTATATCCACGCACTTTATATCCACGTTTCACGAAGTGATCCGCCAGCGACAATAACGGTTGGAAAACAAGAAGGAATCAAAACAATTGCATATCGAATGCGCGGCATAGATACGCGGTATAGTTAACGTAGGAAATTTAAATCTCTCTTCGTAAATACGGTTTCTTTGTGAACTCGCTCTTATCACAGATGTAACCAATCATTTAAATATTTTTAAAGCTGCAAAAGCCCAACCAAACAATATGTCAATTAATTAGTCATATTGATTCATTTCGTAGAAAATTAATTTTATTTAAAAATCATTTGGAAAAAGGTATTCTCCATTTCTATCTCTCTTGCCAAATTCTCTTCGAAGAATACGGCACAAGCTGTAATTTTAAAAAACATTCACTTAATTGACTCATTGATAAGTCAGTTCGACACGCATTTTACTGACTTCGAAAGTCTTAGAAGGGACTTGATTCTGTTCGAATATCCTCTCAATGCGGGAATCAAAGAACAAAATTTAGACTTTCAAGAGGAACTTTGCGATTTGCAACATGATCTTTCCCTCAAGACTTGTCCAGAAAAAGAGGCGGACTTTTTTAAGATTTTAAATAATTCAAGTTACCCTAATCTTAAAAATTTTGGTCTTCGAATTTTTTTCCATGTTTGGATCCACATTCTTATATGAATGCTCGTTTTCGAAAATGGAAATCATAAAAACCGATAAACGTTCTTCCTTAAACTTAAACGATAAATCATTAACTTTATTAATGCGAGCTAGCTCTTTCGTTCATTAATAAATTTCACATTATTTTTCTTTTTAGTGGAATAGGCCTACTGGGAAAACCACTTGAAAAAAAAGGCGTCAGCAATAGTACCCTATGGGTGGCGCGGAAACTATTGTCCTAATTATAATTATATATTCTATATAACTAACTTTTTAATATTATTCGGGGGAGATTACAGTTCCATCATGCTTATAGCACGCGCGACGCTCCTGAGATGACGCGTCACGTGAGCGATCGGCGGCTCGGCCGCTGAGCCTCGAGCGGTAGTGGGGGTATAGGAGGCGTCGCCTCGGGAATCGGCCCGAAATGTGCAACTAAATCCCGGCTCAAGAATGAATGTCCTAAATTAAAGAAACAGCAAGAAAAATCCAAAGAGAAGTCCAGTGCCAAAGAAAGCGATGAAAAAAAGAATAAAGAGTGGACTCTCTTGACTGCTTTAGGTTCATCGTCAGACTTTAATCCGAATGTTTGGTACATAGACTCTGGTGCGTCATCTCACATGACTTTAAGAAAAGACTGGCTGCATGACATGAAAGAAGTTGGTAGTAAGGACTTAGAGGTTACCTGTGCCAATGATAAGAAACTGTCAAGTGCTGGAAAAGGAAACGCAGTAATAAATGTAAATGCTAGGGATCTTAGAGTAATTTCAGATGTTACTTATGTACCGAAATTAGTTGCAAATTTATTATCTGCTTCTAAAGCTGTGAACAATGGTTTATGTGTATTATTTAGTTCTGCAGGTTGTCAGTTCTTTGTAGAGACGGAATGCAGCGTAAAAGGGGAGGCTGTACTCACTGGATCAGAAGAAGGTGGTATATACAAACTGGACCATGTCAACCAGTACCCAAGAATGCTGCGTTAGTGTCTTCTGCTGAAGAAAACTTGAGAGAGCTATGGCACAGAAGACTTGGACACCTGAGTCAGAAGGGGATGAATCTGCTAAAGAATGGCATGGTGGAAGGTATCTCTTTTGGAAATAAATCGTACGAACCATGTGTATCCTGTATTCAGGGGAAGCAGCATAGATTCCCGTTTACAAATGCTGGTGAAGAAAGAACGTCGCAAAAGCTGGAACTCATTCATACAGATGCCTGCGGCCCTATGTCGGAAGTATCAGTAGGAGGAGCAAGGTATATGCTCATCTTTGTAGATGACTTTACAAGAAAAATTTTTGCCTATTTCTTGGAATCTAAAGAGCAGGTATTTGAAAAGTTCAAATTATTTAAAGCTAAGGTAGAAAATGAAACTGACTTGAAAATTAAGGCAATTCGTTCGGACAATGGAACTGAATATACTAATAAGAAGTTTCAATGTTTTCTACAAGAAAATGGTATTGCTCATTAGTTGACGGTACCATATACCCCTCAACAAAACGGGGTTGCAGAACGAACAAATAGATCAATCTGCGAAATGGCAAGAAGCATGCTCATGGATTCTGGTCTAGGAAAGAAGATGTGGGCTGAAGCGTGTAAAACAGCTGTGTACCTTAAAAATAGAGCACCGCACAGAGCAGTGGCTCAGATGGTACCTGAAGAAAAATGGTCCGGTAAGAAGATAAACCTTGGTCACTTAAAGGTTTTTGGCTGTCCTGCTTATATACATGTTCCCGATCAGATACGTACTAAATGGGATCCCAAGGGCAAAAGGCCATATTTGTTGGATACTGTGAAGAAGGCTATAAGTTTATTGATCCGGAGAAGCCAAGAAGAGTCATCAGAGCAAGAGACGTGATTTTTCTGGAAAATTACAAGAAGAATAAAACTGAAAAAGATCCTGATACTAATAGCATCAAGGAAGAGTCTGATAAGGAAGACATGAAAGAACCAGCTGTAAGAAAAGTAATCGATTCGAACTCCGTGGAAGTGGAAATGAATAATATAATGATGAAGAGGAACATCTACAATTAGTAGAACAGTTGGAAGATGTCCAGGCACCAGACAACATTCAGATAGAAACTAATAATACCAGTGAGGAAGAAACATACAGTACTGGAGAGGAAGAAATTATTCCGGAACCTGAGCCTGAAGGAAGATACCTAAAGCGAAAACGAACAGCTAAGCAGTACCCTGATTATGTGATGTATGCGGCCATAAGCAACGTGGATGATCCATGCAGTGTAAAGGAAGCAATGCAAAAGACAGACAAAGAACAATGGAAAATGGCCATGAAAGAAGAACTGTCGTCGATGCAAGATAATGGGGTCTGGGAATTAGTGGAGCCACCAGTGAATGTAAAAGTAATAGGGTGCAAGTGGGTATTTAAAGTCAAGCGTGCATGTGATGGAAGTGTGCGTTATAAAGCTAGACTCGTAGCCAAAGGCTATAATTAGTGCTATGGTATTGACTATTTCGAAACTTTCTCACCCGTAGTCGGGCGATCTACAATAAGAATTTTATTTACATTAGTAAATAAAACTTACTGTACAATTTGATTTAGAAATTAATCATCTCGATGTAACTACTGCCTTTTTGCATGGTGAGGTTGAGGAAGTAGTATATACTATATGTCACTCCCAGAAGGAATTGAAGACGCTGAATTTTTGAAAAGGGTGTGTTTGCTTAAAAAATCCATCTATGGCTTAAAACAGGCATCTAGATCATGGAATAAAAGAGTAAATGAGGCGTTGTTGGAACTTGGTTTCAAGCGTTTAATAATAGAGCTTTGTGTTTATTTTAAGAAAATTGGTAACCTTATTCTTATTTTATGCCTGTATGTGGATGATTTTTATATACTTTATAATGATAAAAAAGGAATGAAAGATTTAGTTGCTCAACTTAATACTAAATTTAAAATCAAAGATTTGGGAGAAGCACGCCAATGCCTGGGAATGAAAATCAGTAGAGATAAAGTTGCCGGGACTTTGCATCTTGATCAGGAACAGTATATTGTTTTTGTACTTAAGAAATTTGGGATGTTCGAATGTAATCCTGTTCGAAGTCCGACGGAAACATCCTTTTTAGAAATTATATCTGAAGCTAAAGAGAAGGCTGAAGATGTACCTTATAAGAATCTAATAGGTTGTTTGATGTATCTCGCGATAAACACTAGACCGGACATATCTTATGTAGTTAGTGCATTAAATCGTTTCAATGACTGTCCAACTGAACAGCTTTGGAACTGTGCGAAACGAGTATTACGCTACTTAAAAGGAACTGTTCACTATAGTCTGGAGTTTAAGAAATGTAAGGATAAAGATTTTAATCTCATAGGCTGGGTAGATGCTGATTGGGCAGGCGACAGAATTGATAGAAGATCCTACACAGGATATGTGTTTAAGTTGGGTGAATGTCTCATCTCATGGGAAAGTAAGAAGCAAAGTTTAGTCACTCAGTCCTCTACTGAGGCTGAATATGGAGGATTAACAGAAGCGAGTAAAGAAGCGTTATATTTAGGAAACCTTATCTCCGATCTACTAGGAAAAGAAAAGGGAAAGAGAATTATCATCTTTAATGATAATCAAAACGCCATTAAGTTGTCAGGGAATCCGGTTCATCATAGCCGTACAAAACATATAGATGTTAAGTACCACTTCATTAGAGAATGTATCGAAAACGGCCGTATTGAAGTGCAATATGTACCATCCGAGCGAATGCCAGCAGATGTATTGACCAAGGGTCTATCAAATGTAAAGCACATAAATTGCGTAAGAGCTCTAGGGCTGAACATAGACTAAGGTCAATTATCATAGATTAAGGGGAAGTGTTGCATATATGTTTTATGTATTTAATCTATGACTATGTTACGTTATTGGTATGAGAATGCGCTCTATGTTAATTTTTAGTTCTTGCTCTCTGAGTGTGTGGCGCTTCTCGCCCTTCTTTCACTTCCGTTTTCGTTATACCGTTGCAACGAGTTCTTGTACTGAGAAATATATTACTATCCAAGAAATATCAGTTTTATCCTGTGTCAAAATCCTAACAGGAAGGTAGTGGAAGAATGGGACATAATAACGCTTCTGGAAACGTGGGTGGAAGAAAAAGAGTGGAGCAAAATAAAAAGAATAATGCCAGAGAGATATATATGGAAATGTCAGTCGGCGACAAGAGAAAAGAAGAGAGGAAGAGCAAGAGGAGGGATAATCACCGGAGTAAGAAAGGGGCTTGAAGTAGAAGGAAGAATAGAGAGAGAAGAGGAAGGAATAGTGGAAAGAATTGTAAGAACAAAGGAGGGAGAATGGAAGATTATCAGCGTATACGTAAATAATGACATTGACAAAAAAATAAGAATAATAAAAGGATATACGAACGAAGGAGGTATAAGAGAGCGAATAATAATTGGAGGCGACTTTAACGCAAGAACAGGAGAAATAGGAGGAATCACGGACATCTTTGGAGAAGAAAGAAGATCAAAAGACAAAGAAATAAATGCAGAAGGAAGAAAACTGATAGAATTTCTGGAAGAAGAAGGGCTGGGAATATTGAATGGAACCAAGGGAGATAAAAAAGGAGAATTCACCTTTACCGGAGGGAGAGGAGAGACAGTAATAGACTATGTAATAGGAAATCAAGAGCTATGGGAAAGAACAGAAGAGGTAAGAGTTGGAGAGGAGATAGAATCAGATCATCAATATGTTGTAGTATTAAAAGTAGCAGAGAAAATAGAAGAAGGGAAAAGAGAAGAGAAGAAAGTAAAAAAAGTAATGGACTGGTCTAAAGAAGCGGCAGAAAGATATAGAGAGAAGATCGAAGAAAAAACTATAAATGGAACGAGCCCGGAGGAGCTCATAGAAGAAATAAAGAACGCAGTGACACGAGCGGCAAGCTGGAGAGAAATTAGAATAGATAATAAAGCGAAGAGAAAAAATAGATGGTGGGACGGACAATGCGCAGAGCTAAGAAGGGAAGCAAAAAAGAAGCTAAGAAAATGGAAAAAGGGGGAAGGAGAAAAAACAGAATATATAAAGAAGAGAAAAGAATATAGGGAAAAAATAAAAGAAAAAAAAGAGAAGGAAAAAGAACGAATTATAAAAGAAGCGAAGGATGCAAAAAATGAAAAGGAGGTCTGGAGATTCATAAATAGAGAAAGAAAACACAGAAAAGAGGTGAATGAGGAAATAAGCGAAGAACAATGGACCGAACATTTTAAGAAGCTACTAGGAGGTGTAGGAACGAAGCAGGAGACAGAAAAGGAAAAACAAGAAACAGGAGATGGTAACGAAGATCAGGAGGGAATAAGGAGGGAGGAGATAGAAGAAGTAATAGCGGAGATGAAAAATAAAAAAGCAGCATGAACGGATGGAATACCAAACGAGGTATGGACAAACGGAGGAGACAGATTAAAGGAAGCAATATGGAAGATATGTGACATAGCCTGGAGGAAAGGAGAAATGATAGAAGACTGGAATGAAGGAATAATTGTACCAATAGTAAAGAAAGGGGAAGGAAAAGAAGCAGAAGACTACAGAGGTGTGACGCTGATGAACACGAGCTACAAAATATACGCAGCTATTTTAGCAAAACGACTAGAAAAAGAGGTAGAAGAGAAGAAGCTAATACCGGAGACGCAAACAGGATTCAGGAAAGGAAAAGGAACGATAGAAAATATATACACATTGAATTATGTAATAGGAAGAGCGATTAACAAAGAAAAAGGGAAGCTAGTGGCAACATTTATAGATTTGAAAGCAGCATTTGACTCAGTTGATAGGGAAATATTATGGAAGGTAATGGAGAAGAAAGGAATAAGCGAAAGGCTGAGAGTTAGAATCAAAGAGCTGTATAAGGAAACAAGAAACGTGATTAGATGTAATGGAGAGAAAGGACCGTGCTTTTGGACAGTCAAAGGAGTAAGGCAGGGATGCCCTCTGAGTGCGCTGCTGTTTATATTGCTGTTGGCGGACATGGAGGAAGTAATGAGAAAAGGGCAGGAGGGAGGGGTGCCCGGGAAAAAAAAATTATATATAATCATATATAATTATATATAAATGATCATATATAATTATATATAATTATATATGAAAATTGGCACGATATAATTTTATCTGATTATATATAAAAATATATAATTCTACAAATTTTTATATAATTTTATATAATTATATATAACTTTATATTAAGGTTTACTTTCAATTTTTCAAAAAGGATTATATATTATTATATAAAATTATAGATATATAATTTTTGCATTATTTTGCATCAAGACAGTGTTGGGTGAGTCTTGCGTTGTATTGCTGACAAAGATAGATGTCTCGCGGATGTCATGATTTTGCTTCGCAGGAGGCCTGCTTATATTAGCCCCCAACTGAAATTTACTTACGCGTTAGTCTTACCATTATGCGCCGCCTAGTGGCGTCGTTGCAAACTATCACGGAAAGACAGCTACCGCGCGCATGCATCTTTCTTAACTGCATGTACATTATTTCTATATCTTTGACAGATAAAATTATATATAATTATATATCTATCTACATATATAAAGACAAATGTCCTGACTGACTGACTCATCAACGCCCAGCCGAAACCCCTGAACCTAGAAACATGAAATTTGGAGAGTGTATTCCTCTCATAACGTAAGCACCCACTAAGAAGGGATTTTTAGAAATTTGAACCCTAAGGGGGTGAATAGGGGTAAGATGTGTTTTCACGACTTTCTCCCTGCTTGGGCCTGATGAGACATCGACTTGGTTTTTGCTTACAAAGGTTACCCGCATACAAGTGTTTAAAAACATAATTCAAGATTTTGCCCTAATCAACCCCTAAAGGGGCAAATCTAAATTCGGGGGTGAATTATAGAATCCTTCGCATACCGTAGCGAAGCACGCGGGTGTATCAAGCTAGTTATATATAATTATATAAATTTATATATTTTAGGATTTACTTATTTAGAAAAATTATATATTCATTTATATAAAAATATATTAATATATATAATTATATAAAATTATATATAATTTTACGTGAGGAATCAGATATAATTTTATATAATTATATAGAATAATATATATTTTATATAATTATATATTTTAATATATATTTATATATAATAATATATAAATATATATGTTGAAATTTTCTGATTTATACAAAATTATGTATGCTTATATATAAATATATATAAATATATATACTTATATATAATTATATAAAATTTTATATAATTTTATATAAGGATCTAGATATAATTATATTAAATTATATAAAAGAATACATATTTATATATAATTATGCATAATTTTATATGTTTTTATATAGTTATATATAATTTTTTTTCCCGGGTGGTTATAGGAGATATAAAATTCTGGACGCTTGCATATGCGGATGATGTGGTAGCAATTGCAGAGGAAGAAGAGGAAATAAAGCAAATGATAAGGAGGTTGGAAAAATACTTTGACAAAAGGAAACTAACAGTGAATGTGGGAAAAACAAAAGTCATGAGGTTTAGGAAAGGAGGAGGTAGAATCAAGTAGGTGGAATGGAAATGGAAAGGAGAGCAAATAGAAGAGGTAAAAAAATTTTGCTACTTAGGATACATATTCCAAAGAAACGGTGGACAAGAAGCGCATATAAAGGGGAGAGTAAGTAAATCCACAGTAGCAATGAGGCAAGTATGGGAAATAGGAAAAAGAATTTTTGGAGGAGACTGGAGAAGAAGAATGAAACTCTTTGACTCGCTGGTGGCAAGTGTGGCGATGTATGGAGCAGAAATATGGGGATGGAAGGAAAGAAAGAGTATAGAAAGGATACAAGAGAGATTTATAAGATGGACATTAGCATTGGACTGGTGCACGCCCGGTTATATGATAAGAGAAGAAACTAAAAGAGTTATGATGAGAACAAAAGCGGCAAAAAGGGCAATGAGATACGAAGAAAAATTAGAAAGCGGAGGGGGAAACGAAATAGCAAGAGCATGCTGGAAGGAAATAAAGAAAGACGTAAGAAAAGAAAAGTCAAAATGGGAAATAGAACGTAGAAAGTTTTACGAGTGTAGAGGATATGCAGCGGAAGAGATAGAAAGGAAGAGAGAAGAAGGATGGAGCAGTATAGAAGAGATAGGGTGCAGAGATAGAGATATACAAATACAGGAGATAAATGAAAGGATAAGAGAGTCAAAGTACAATAGATGGTACAAAGAGATAGTAGAAATCGGAAGACCTGAGTATTTGGAAAGAAGAGGAAAGGAAAAATCGATGACAAGGATAGCAAGATTTAGACTAGGTAACGAGATGCGTAGCGGAAGATACTAGGAATCAGAGGAAAAAAGAAGATGCAGAGTATGTGAAGCAGAGGAAGAAACCTGGGAACATACACTGGAGAGATGCGCGAGGGAGGGGAGTGATGACATGGGGGAAAGAATAGGGGAGAGAGTAAGAAAAATTTTGAATGGCAAGGGAGAGGGAGAGAGATGGATGGTGAAGTTGGAGGGGAGAAGAGGAACATGAAATGTAAAGACAAAAGACTGTTAAAGTAATAATATTATATTTTGTTTGTTTGTATATAAATGTAATTATAAAGTTTATATGTATGTATGATTATCGATGGTAAGAACAGAGGAGTTCTAATGATGTATGCATGAACTTGAAGAAAACACGTGTAACCCATTTCAAGCCAAAAGGCAAAAATAAAGTATTGTAATTCTAAAATATGTATGAAAAATTCTGATGAATTGCACAGATTTTCTTACATTTAATCAGACTTCTACAGAGATATATTGGCAAAAAATATTTTATTCTTATTTTTTTTTAGTTTTTCTAAAAAACGTTCCAGTTCGTATTAAGAAATCTGAAAAATTCTGAGTATTCTGAGAAAATCTGAAAATTTTTATAGTTGATTAATAATAATATGAAAAATTATAATATTTTTCAACCAAGGTTATTAGATTTCGACAAATAACATCGTAAATGTTCTAGTGGATTTTCTTACTTTTGTGATTTTCACCTCATTTCAAGATAGGGTAGACCGGGGCACGTTGTCACACGGGGCACGTTGTCACATCGGCTTTATTTAAAAAACTAATAACCAGAGGGCAGCACCCGTCATTCCCAAAACGTGTTAGTGTATGCCCATCTTTGGTGTGTTTACAGTGTTGAGATTGCTCCAGCCGTGTTGACGTAAAATCAACTTGAAAGTTTTTTGCGACCGTAAGTAAAATTTTATTGTCTAACATTCAACGTACTGGACATGAAGCTTATGTTTTTTCAGAATAGACCTTTATATTATCTTAAAGTATGTACTTTTACCTACCGCGTGCAATACCTAACCTTATGAATATCTCAAACGTGTCGGCCATGAGGCTGTTTGGAGTAAAAAAATGCCCTCGGGGCACGTTGTCACGAATTTTAATGTCATAGGTGCAATTGGGATATGGTGCGCTCCTACAAACGGAAAACTGCGAGAGCCGCAGTAGTCAATCTAGAAGTAATTCGTCTTGCTGTTAACGATCAATAAGTTGCGCATTCGAGTGGAATTCTTGTATTTAGATTAAGACGAAAACTTCGTGCTTTTTGTACTTTTTTGAAATAAAATAAATGTTTCTGTGAAGGATTTTACTTTTTTACATTGCAGCGCACTATAATATATTGATATTTACGTTGAATACAGTTTGGATAACATTTTGCATGCAATTACATTTGATGTGACAACGTGCCCCGGTCACGGGGCACGTTGTCACAAGCGACCTGTCGTTATTTATTGTTATGTAACAACTGTAGAGTAACAATCACACAAAATTCGATACTGTCCAATTGAAGCTGAGGGTTCACTCGAAATTTTGGCATATCACAGTACTCTCAAATATTGAATGTAAAAAATACAAAAAATATTGAAAAAAATGTGTGACAACGTGCCCCGGTCTACCCTACATAATCGACTCCCACTCCCCAGAAGTTTATTGGTTACCGGCGTTACCGCGTCGCGTCGCTTCTTGTCGCGCGCAAGTGCTCCCGAGTCCTGTGTGTAGGAGCTCATTGAGAGAAAGTTTCATGTGCGCAATAAAGTGATAGCTGAGCATCGGATAGATCAGCATCGGATAGAAGACATGAATAGAAGACCAGTAAGTACGAATTATCTGCAATATTTATTCTTTTTTCACACTTATTTGGTAGCACATAGTAATTGAGGTTAAGTTAGGTTAACCGGTATTCTCCACATGGATGTAAGTGGATATCCCAGACAGCACACGGATATCCGATGGACATCCATAAGACGTCCTTTAAAGATATTGAGGATGTCCATAGGCCATCCGTTTAACGTCCATTGGACATTTTATGGACGTCCATAGTATATCTGTTTATGAAATTGATGGACATACTTATATCCCTAAAACATGTCCACAGGATATCCGATGGACGTCCTATGGATATGATAAAAGGAAACATCCAGAATTGTAATTTACATTAAAAGGGTAAAAACAATTAAATGTATAAATATTTTAAAATAATATATTTATTTTAAAAATTATATAAAATATATACATATATAATGTATACAGGGTGTTCTAAAAAAGGGAAGCCAAAATTTAGGGAGATATTCCTCACACCTAAAGGATGAAAAAATGTTATATGAACATGGGTGCGGAAACGCTTTATTCAGGAGTTGTGTTGACAGGCGAATGGTGGACATTTTCAACATTTGTTGTAACCGTACTCAAGGTCACTTTAAAAACAAATGTAAATAAACCTACTGATTAAACGATTGTCGTCCACAATGATTAATCTTAAATTGTTTCTTGTGTAAGTAATTGTGTAAGTCAACAGTATTTTCAACACAACTCCTGAATAAAGCGTTTCCGCACCCATGTTCATATAACATTTTTTCATCCTTTAGGTGTGAGGAATATCTCCCTAAATTTTGGCCCCCCTTTTTTAGAACACCCTGTATATGTATGTATCCACACACACATACACGTATTGTTAAACGTATTGCACACGCGTATTGCAAATTAATTAAAGAAAACAGCAATTTGTACAAAATAGTTATAAAAACTAATGTTGAAATTTCAATAAGGGTGTTTACTCAAATTTTGTAAAAAAATTCTCAGATTTTCTAGAAATTTTACTCCAAATTCACACTTTTGCATTGTTTAAAAACAAAAATAATTCAAAATGAGCAAAAATGAAATAAATTCACAAATTGCATGTGCAAATGCAAATGTTCACAATAAAGAATATGTTTTTTTTTTATTTTGCTTTTTTCCCTGCCCTTTCTTTTGCACGTCTCAGCCAAGTTTTAATGGCTTGTTCAACTTCTTTTCAATTTTCCGCTGCTTTACACAATAGAGCACTTTCTAAATAGAAAAAAAACATAATATAGACATAATTATATATTTGAAATATAACTATAGTTATAGTTATTATACAGGGTATCTCTAAAGTCTGACCCAGTCCCCTGAACCTCAGGAACAGCTTTAGATATGGAAAAATGTTTTAGATAAAAGTTGTAGGATATTAAAGGGGACAGATGATAAAAATATGGAATTGACTTTGAGCGATTTTTTCAAGGCCAGGTCAATGTGATCCATGTTTTCTTAAATAGAATATCCCATTTTTTATTGCATGTTCTTGCCCTTGTCAAGACGTTTTCAAAACACTATAATAAAGCTCTCTTTTATTAAGAATTTCCTGAGATATTTTAAATTTTGTTATGATATTTTTAATATAAAATATGAAATATTTCTGTTGTGCCGCCGCCTTGAATTGGAGATCAGGGCCGGCACCGAGTTCTTTGGATCCGCCGATTAGAGGGAGAGAGGACACTGGCGATATGTAGTTTGCAGTCACGTTTAATAAAAGATAGTTTTATTGATACACTTGTAGATTTGCACTACCCTGACTTGCGGGTTACAATTGTTGTTTCGTTGACTCGCGGTACGCTCTCGATTCTTAGACTGCCCGCCGTTCCTTGGAAGGGCGGGCTTTTTATCACCTCGGTATTTGCTGACCTAGCAGTCAGCGGATTTTGACTTCGCGACGGCCTAACGGGCAGGTGATGTCCGGCCTGCCCATATATGGTCATTCCCGAGGCTTGTGCAGGTCTTCGCGTCAGCGGTCTTCGTCGCTAGGGTCATATTTCCGATAGGAGGAAACTCGGAGTTGCCAAGTGCATTACTTAATCTCTAATACGTTGTGCGCTCACAACATCCCTTCCCCCGCGGAAAAAGAAAAACTGAGGTATTCGAAGTTTTTCGTTATTTATTTATTTGCATTTTTCTTTTTCCTGAGAGGTTACAATCTAATTTTCTTATATGCTAATATGCTGCGGTTTCTCTTTTTAAATTCTTAATGATTCCCTTTTTTCTTTATTACATAAATAATTACAATTATAATGCTTACTATTACTACTATTATGGTCGCGGAACCTACAGGATATACAATATTCTTATTCGAAAAAACGCTGGGTTGGTTATTTTCCACTTCTTTTTTAATTTCATCTAGACTTAAACTTAATTTTATTAATTCCGACGGATCTTTGATTACTGGTTCTAACTTTATTTCCTTTTCGGAATCTAATTTGTTGTCTAAGGTTATACTTTTTTCTATGGTATTAGTTACATTCAATTCTGGTAAATACATTTGTACATGTTTAGTATAAATTCTGTTTTTTGTTTCTAGAATTATATCTGGTGTAGTTATTTTACAATTATCGCGTAATGTTATTTTTCCGGTTTTTTCAATTTTAATTTTATTTTCTGGCATCTCATTACACTGAATTATTATTTCCGATATTTTTGGAGTGGAATATAACCATGTTTGGGGTTCGGCTACTGTTATCCAAAATGTTACGTTTGCGATGATGTGGCGTTGTCCACGATTTTCTATGTATCTAGGCGCTTTTACATAAAGCTGCACCTCGCTTGGTGCATTCGCAGTTACAAAATACACGGGAAAATTTTGATCGCATATAAATTTAGTAGTTTCTCGCGTACATTTATTTAATTCGCTTTCCTTTAATATTATATAATTATGATTTTCTCGGTTTATTCCTAATAGCGTGTGTGAAGGTTCTAGTAATGTGAATACATTATGGTCGTTGTGTATTGGTACGGGTGTAATTTTTATAATTTCGTATATCGAGTATGCTACTATTGGAAACGCGAGGATAGTGTATACATTCGCATTGTCGTAGTACGCGCTTACGACTACGTATTTTTGAATAGTGTTCCAGTTTTCTGTCTGGATTTTAAATGGAAAGTTTAGTCCTCTGGTTAAGTGTGAGGTTGCCTCCTTTAATTCTACGACTATATTCTCTAATGGAAGTACGCGTGTAAGTAGAATGTCATTTTGTGCATATGTTAGATAGTCTGTAATATCGTTTATGTCTGTCGTGAGGTCAGCTAGGATAGCGGTTATCAATAGTATTTGTTCGTCTATTTCCTCTTGGTGTATGAATTGGTCGTGCAGTTTCCTTGTAACGTTTGCCAGTAAATTTTCGTTGTGTGATAGCGTTTGCTCTAATTTTTCCATGTGGCCTAATGTGGCGTTGATGATCTTCAGCTGGTTCTTTGCTGCGTGCTGTAGCGTTTGTTGCTGGTTATCAAGCATTTGTATTTGTTCGTTGATTATTTTTGCATCTTCAGCATCCATGGTACCAAATAAAGTTTTACTTATCTGGCCGATGGCATCGATTAAGCCTCGTTTAGTTACGGGTGCTTTGTAAATTGTTTGTAGATGTTCTAGGGCGCGTGTCGTTCTATCGTTTTCTCTTTTCGTGGTTCGGAGAGCAATTTGACATGTATTTTTGATGTCTCCAGTGCACAGTGGGCCAGGAAACTGAAAAAGTGGCCAAAATACTAGAAATGTTCCAATTATTATAAAATATGATAGTTCAAGGTTTTTGGGGTTGCTGAATTCGAATCCGTACTCAAAATTCAGAAATTCAAAATGGCGGATCCAATATGGCGGACGAAATTGCTAAAAATGCTCCGATTGTGTAGCAAGTTGATACTAAAAGGTTTTCGAGGTTGCTGAATTCGAATCCGTACTCAAAATTCAGAAATTCAAAATGGCGGATCCAATATGGCGGACGAAATTGCTAAAAATGCTCCGATTGTGTAGCAAGTTGATACTAAAAGGTTTTCGAGGTTGCTGAATTCGAATCCGTACTCAAAATTCAGAAATTCAAAATGGCGGATCCAATATGGCGGACGAAATTGCTAAAAATGCTCCGATTGTGTAGCAAGTTGATACTAAAAGGTTTTTGAGGTTGCTGAATTCGAATCCGTACTCAAAATTCAGAAATTCAAAATGGCGGATCCAATATGGTACCTACACAATAAAAAGATATGATTATGTAATTAAAACGCCTGCAGTTTGCCTACAAAATCTGTAGTTTCCGGGGCCTACCACGAGGAGGTTACAGTGCGATTTCAGACCCCTTAATTACCGTATCGGTAATTCGGGGTGCTTTATTAAAATGAGTCCCCTCGCCTCTCATTGTATTCGAGGTGCTTTGTTAAAGTGAGTCCTCTCGTCTCTCACTGTATTCGGGGTGCTTTCTGAGTGAGTCCCCTCGCCTCTCACGTTATTTAAAAACACCTTCAGAAATCAATGCACAGTGGGCCAGGAGATTCAGTTCCGTGCGTGGCCAAAAGTAACAAACCCACTTAAAATGTACAAAATTATAATTATAACTGTATATATAGTTTTTTGGATTGCTGATTCCAATTCTGAAGTCAAAATTTCAAAATGGCGAACCTAATATGGCTGAGGATTTTTTTTTTAAATTATTGGATATATTCTAAACGTGGCATATAGGGGTTTTCGAGGATGCGGATGCTAAAAACAAATATGTATTAAATATTCTAAAATGGCTAATCCAGTATGGCGAACGATTATTTCGACTTTGCTGGATTAAAAATTTTTTAATTCAACATGAAACATTTAGTATTTTTAGTATTATTAATATTATTATTACTATTATTATTAATAATTTTTTGGGGTTTTTTGTTTTTTGTTTTTTTTTGTTTTTTGTATTTTATGTTTGTTTTTTTCTTACTATATCTTAATCATAAGTTGACTTAAAAATAAATTAATATGAAAATAGTTTATCGTGAATATTCAAACTAGTAATTATAAAAGGTTTCTTCATCAGATAACTCTATGCTATCAAGTAGTTGATTAAACGTATCAAATCCAGTATTTTCTTCAGCGACCTCTTCTGTTGTACTACCATCATTATCACTATCCTGTTCTTCTTCATCTGCATCGATCAAAAGTAATTGCGTCACTTCTGTTGACAACGGTAATCGTTTTCTTTTACTCATTCGAGATGTCATACTCATGCTAGATACTATTGGATCGGAGGTGTCCATTACTCGATAAAATAAATCTTCTAAGTTTGTTTTCCTGCTGAAATGTCTACTGTGACTAAGTCTGAAATGTCTGTAATCCTTATTACGAGATTCGGACGCCTCTTCTCCAAACATTCCTACTGGTAAGCCAGAGTGCCTTATTATATCTCTAGAATGAATCAATATTTTATGAATTGTCGATGGCATGGGAAACCATGGATAAAGTGAGACATATAACTGTGCAGTATTTGTACAGAATTCTTCGAATTTTTTTACATCAATTGGTAGTTGGCATGAAAGAGTAATTAAAATAATCTTGAAATTATGTACCAAGCGGTGATCAATTTGTAAGCAATCAGCGAAAATATCTGCATTTTTAAATGCTCTGCGTGCTGTATTGCCGTCGTTAGTATTACCACTGCCACCAGTTTTTGGCTTATCAACTATCAGGCCTAATTTATCACGCAGAGATTTTTGTACTTGAACTTTTTGTTCTGCCAACAGTTTTTTTTCTTCAGGAGTTCTTACCTGCCATTTTTTTATATTAATTCGATACGCTATATGCAAACAGCACTCAAAATACCTAATCCAGGCATGTAATGGGCTAACTCCATACTGAAGTGAATTAGGATCAGGAAGAAACTTGTTTGTTTGTCCAGAGATGTTCTGAAAATCATTGAAATTCTTTGGAGTTGATTTACAAATAGGGCAACTTTGTGAGGACTTGGTATTTGTTAAAATATTAAGTACTTTTCCATCAATCAAAGTTAAATGCAGAGAAAAATGAATTACCACCTTCTGACCCGCACTTAATACCATCTCAAAAATTTTTAGTTCATCGATTTGCTTTTGAATTTCAGCTTTCTGAGATAGAATAACTTCCGCTGATTCTTTAATAAAATGTAATTTAACTGGACGACAAAATCTTGGAGATTGTGAGGAATGATTGTACCAAATTATCTTTCCATTTTCCGTTGTTAATTGCAAGGGTATAAGTGTTGTAGCAAAAATATTTTCATCGCTGAAATCATTGCCATCTGAACTGTTTTTAAAACGCTGTTTATACCTTGAGTGCCCACTGCTACCATCAAACCCCCAGGAACATGTTAAAACTAATTCTACTTCCGTTAATTTACACGTATCCATGATTCGAAATAAGATTTCTTCTTGCATTTCAACTATTCGCTTGCCTGTATGATTTAATAATGACTGAAGAGAAACCTGTGCTATGTGTTCATTGATAACGATTGTATCCTTTGATGGCCTTAAAAGGCTCTTAGTTTCTGTTATCTTATTATAAGCAGGCCAAATATTAGCTCCAGACATTTGACACTCTCGACGAATAGCGTTATATACTTCTTTTGATAAAGACTGGTCTAATAAGAAAGCTAAAGCCTCTAACGGAGTTTTCATAATGATTGGAGTCTCTTTAGTATGCATTAATTTTCTTATTTTAGTAGCTCGAGAAGGACTCTTCGTAAGATCATCGAGTACTGTCCTAAGGTCATTCTTTTTAGACACAGTAGCTGCATGACGTGCTGCTAAAATAAGTCTTTGGGGATCATGAGCATTACTAGAACTAATCGCAGAAATTTCTCGTCTTTTCGATCGATTAGATTTATCTGTATAATCAAGAGGTCTTCTACCAGTACTTATTTTTTTAGGGATAAAGTCAGGTACAACGAATTCTGAATCAAGCCAGTCTTTATTCTTTAAAAGAAATCTGTCAGTTTTTCTACATGCGGCATTAAATCTGATATTGCGCTTTGCTTTGAGTGTAGATAATGCAAGCTTGAGGCGATCCAGATTTTGACCATCTAAATTATTAACATTTTTACCAAGTTTAGATAATATGTACGTGAGGACTAAATCTATGTCTGATGATTTTGAAAGCTGCTCAAGAATTTCTCGTTTACTGAAATTCATTTTCTTACAATCAGTAGTTACGGCTTATAACACTGCAGCACTGATCTGCATAAAAGTCTAAGAACTCGGCTGGGGGTCCCCCTTGTTATAGGGACCGTGGATGATTTTCACATGCGAGAAAGATTCGCCGCCTAGCGGCGGCGCCTCGCACTACGCTTGCCGCATATACTAGAGAGCCTCGTAGGGAGAGAGTGGCGAACTCGTCACGTGACCCCCTTTCCTCTGATTGGTCGCGGGCGTTAAAGCTCCTTGTGATTAGAGAGCCTCGTAGGGAGAGAGTGGCGAACTCGTCACGTGACCCCCTTTCCTCTGATTGGTCGCGGGCGTTAAACAATCAGAGGAAAGGGGGTCACGTGACGAGTTCGCCACTCTCTCCCTACGAGGCTCTCTAGCATATACATGTAACACAATACACAAAGGAAATGATGAAACATAAATTAGTTAGTTGTAAGTGTTTTATTGAAATCCTCTCCCTGCAAGACTCACGTAAAAGAGAATATGAGCTTAAGATATCTTGAGATGTGACATCGCACCACGAATGAATTCAAAATCGACAACTTTAAAACACTATTCTTATTAATTTAGAAACAAATTTGAAAAAATCTCGAAGACAGTTCTTAGAATCTTTTAGCTTACCATGTATTTCAGTCAGTGCGACTTACAGTATCAAATATAATTTTTCTCAGTCATTGTAATTAAAAGGCGCAAAAAGGCGCATATTCAAGTTATAGTATACATCCTTACGAGTAATTTGATGTATCATACGATTGATTTCAGAGTGGAAGCTCAGGGAAGGTTTCATTTGAAATTGAACAAGTGCACTATAAGATTCTAAAAAATTAGTTTTATCAGACGAAAAAAGTCAATGTAGCATAAGGAACTTCATGTATTATATAAAAATAACTTTATTTGTTTAATTAAAAAAATAAAAATATACTGCTATGACATCTGATTAGATAAGATTCATAGCAAAGTGTGTACGAAAGTTATAAAACGTTTAGATTTGCAAACACTTTTTTTTACATTCAAGTCCTTCCACAAACAATTTCAATCAACATAAAGAAAAACTATTTTAGCATTTAGTGTAGGAAAGTGTATATAAATACATAATATCACATATGTTTGATTTCATGTAAGTTCAAAAAATTGAATTTTGGCCAACCATAGTGGACTTCTGGCCCACTGTGCGTTGTCGTTTTTGCTCTATACCGGTTAAACAAAGCGACGTAGATAAAAATTTCCTATATAAATTTTGTAGCTAAAGGTTCACTCTTTACAGTGGTATACCACGTTTAACTAAAATTATTTATTTTCTTGTTAAAAATCGGCACCGAAAAAAAACTGACGGTTAGGCCCCGGTCTCCCCTACGTATATACATTGAAAATGCAGTGCAGACTGTTATACCCCGGCATTTTTTAGATTTCAATTTTTCCACCGTTGTCGTTTTTGCTCTATACCGGTTAAACAAAGCGACGTAGACAAAAATTTCCTATATAAATTTTGTAGCTAAAGGTTCACTCTTTACAGTGGTATACCACGTTTAACTACAATTATTTATTTTGTTGTTAAAAATCGGCATTAAAAAAAACGGACTGTTTAGCCCCGGTCTCCCCTACCCCCAAAAAAATTTTTTTTGAAAAAAGAGACCTTTTTTAGACAATTTTGTATGCGGGCCCTTTGTCCCCGGGCTCAGACTCCTTCCCAAAACCCTCTACGGTCTAAGTTAGAATATCATGAGATAGTATACCAAATTTGGTTGTTCTAATTTGAAAACTGTGAGAGTAGAATAATAATATCACAAATTAAATTGATCATCAAATTCTAAACGCAACTGATGCTAATAAACATTCTTTCCCAGCAGACCTTTTCCCCTCGCTTCGACTCCTTCCCAAAACCCTCTACGGGCTAATTTATTAGACAGTAGACGATGTTTTTCCCCAAATAGTAATATTTATCCCCCCAAAAAAAAATTTTTTTTATTTTTTTATTTTTATTTTTATATATTTTCTCATATTAATTTATTCTTCATCGACACCATCCCCAAAAAATTAGACAAATTTTGGTACCGGTTTCCAGAAAATCGGTCCATTAATGAATGAGTAGTTCGCGGTCAGACGCGGGCAGACAGACAGACATTAGAAAAATTTTGGAACCGATTTCCCAAAAAAACATTTTCGTGAAAAATAAAACCAATCGTTCCCATCGCCGAAATATTAGATAAATTTTGGCCCGTTTTCAAGAAAATCGATTCATTTATGAAGGAGTATTTCGCGGTCTAAAAAATTTTTTAAAAATTGGGCACCGGTTTCAAGAAAATCGGTCCATTAATAAAAAATTAAACCCATCGACACCATCCCTGAAAAATTAGACAAATTTTGGCAACGGTTTCCAGAAAATTGGTCCATTAATGAATGAGTAGTTCGCAGTCAGATAGACATTAGAAAAATTTTGGAACCGGTTATATATATATATATATATATATATATATATATAATATATATAGGAGTCGTCTGCTAGAGGTGAGTAAGAGCGGTTGAATAATTGCAAAGTGCGAGATTAAAAGGCCTTTTTACTGCTGGATTTCGCCTATGGGCGTTATTCTGTTTCAGATAAAGGCAAAGCGAAAAATTGCCTGCATTGCAGGCAAAAAAGATTCAACACAAAAAGCAGGAAAAGGAGTACATTTCAAGGATAGAAAAAGAAGCCGCCGAGTCTAACCTAAAAGTAGGAAGGGAGAGAAGAATAACTCGATAAAAGAAGAAAAGACTATTCCAGACGAGAAAAGAAAACAAAGATAAGACAAGAAAATAGTGTGGTGAAAAGACAGAAAGCCAAGCTAAGCATTGGTGCACCATAAGTAGAGGAAATTCATGCAAACAAAGTGATAAAGGTGACCCTCACAACGCAAGGAGGAAATAGGCAAGCGCTACAGACCCGGCTAGCTCGAACGCCAAGCGGATTAAGGTTGCTACACACCGAACAAAGCGTGCAGCAGCGCGCGAATTCTTGGATCGTTATCAAGTCAAGAAATGTCATCAGAGGATGATGTAGACCTAAACGAAACAGTTATAGAGAAGGAATTACAGCAGGAACATGAAGCAGTAAAAGTAAGAGCAGCTAGAAGCAGAAGCTCATCAACATCAAGTAGAACAAGCAATTTAGGCGTGAACGAGTCAAATTATGGTGTACTAAACTGGTTAAAAGGAGATGAAAAAGAAGAAGGTAAAAAAAGAAAGAAAGACAGTCCAGATCTTCCAGGCAGAGAGGCGAAAAAGCAAAATATAGTATACAAACAAACGAAAATGACAGATAACAAAGAAGATGATATTAAAAGTTTCAATGAACTAATGAAATATCTGAGGGAAAAGGAAGAAAAAGATGCAATGGAAAAAGAAAAGAGATAAATAGAAGAAAAAGAAAGATGGGATAAACTATACAAGGACAACGAAGAAGCCAAAAACAGATTAGCAAGAGTCGAAGAAAAATTAAACAAAGAACTTAGTAACATGAAACAAGATATTGAAGAACTGAAAGACGGCAGAGTACAAACAAATGAGATAGTACAAAAAAACGAAAGAAAAATAGAAGAAATTGAGAACAAATTAAAAGACTTGCAGAAGAAACTCCAGGAAAATATAGGAAAAAGTGGAAAAGAAGAGTATGAAAGCCCAAAAACAATGAGAAAAAATGAAGGAAAAACAGAGAGCATGGGAAACGAGAAAACCAACAAGGAATTAAAATGGATCTTAGAAGAGGCTGAAAGAGAAAAAAAGAGGAAGAATATAATAATCAGCGGATTAGAAATTCAAGACAAGGAAAATCTTAAAAAATGGAAAGCAAAAAATAAGCTAAAACATGAAAGAGTTAAAATTTTCATAAACAATGACACAACATGGTTAGAGAGACAAAGTAGAAAGGAAACTTTCAGAAAAGCAAAGGAATTAGAAAATGAAGGAATAAAGGTAAAAATCTCTCACAACAAGATAACAACAGAAAAAGAGGAATGGTACTGGAACGAAAGATACGAAAAATGGTTTCGCAAATGCAAAACAGACAATATGGAACAATAAAAATTTTAAAAAGATAGAAATTCTATTCTGGAACATAGCTGGAATAAAAAACTTAGAAAAGGAAGACTGGGAAAACATAAAAAACAATGAGGTAGCAAACTTTTCGGAGACGTGGATGGAAAAAGAGGAAAACAACTTGCTGGAATATAACTTAAAAAATTTTGAAGTATTTACAGTAAAAGCAAAAAGAGAAAAGAAAAAAGGAAGAGCAAAAGGCGGAATGGCTACGGTATACAGGAAGGAACTAAAATCTAACAACATAAAAATTAAAAAGATAACGGAAGAAGATCACGCAGATCAACTTAGATATTAAAGCAGAAAAGATAATAATCTTTAGTGTCTACATGAGAGAAAAAAGGAAGGAAAATTATGAAAAAATGGCAGAGATAATTGAGAAAAACAAGGATAAAAGCATTATAATAGGAGGTGACTTCAACGCAAGAACCGCAAACAAGGGAGGCAAAATTGAAGAACAAAATGATAAAGAGCACAGAGTATCAAAAGACAGATTAATAAATGAAGAAGGAAGAGAATTAATAAAGTGGATGGAGGAAAACGGACTCTATGTAATCAATGGAAATATACAAGGTAACGACAATGATGGAATGACGTACATAGGAGCAGCAGGCAGATCAGTAATAGATTATGTCATTACAAACAAGAGCGGCGAAGAGGTAATAGAAAATATGGAGTTAATAGAAAGTACAGCTTCAGACCACGTTATGATAAAAATTAGTCTAAACACGGAAGTAGAAGAAAATGGAGAAGAAGATAAAGAGAAAGAGACTCTTACATGGGATGAAGAAGCAATAAGGAATTACAAAGATAAACTCAAGAAAGGAAAACCGGCAAACAATTGGACAGAATTTAAAAACAAAATTCAGAAGAGTCTGCCAAGGAAGATAATAACCATAAACAAGTCAGAGCAAAAAAAATGGTGGGATGAAGAATGCCACAAAGCAAAGTTAGAAATGAAAAAAAACAAAGAAATCTATAGAAAACATGGAACACATAAAGAAGTATACCTCATAGCAAGGAAGAAATACAGAGAACTAATCAAAAAAAAGAAAGCAGAAAATAAAGAAAACGAATGGAAAGATGCAAGAAATGATAAGTCTGGAAAAAAATTCTGGGACTTAATTAACAAACAAAGGAAAAAAAGAATAAAAACAAGCGACAAGATCACAGTACGGGAGTGGGAACAGCATTTTAAAAATCAATTTGAAGGACTCACTGAAAAGGAAGAAATTGTAGCAGAAAAAATACCAACAGAAGGAGAAGAGATAAGCCTAAACGAAATCAAACAAATAATAAAAAACATGAAGAAAAAAAAAGCGGCGGGAGAAGACAAAATACCGAATGAAGCATGGATGAATGGTGGGGAAGAAAATATGAAGGAACTGCAAGGGATAATTAATCGAATATGGAAGGGAGAAGAAAAGTTACCAGAAGAATGGAGCACAGGCATAGTAACACCCATATACAAAAAAGGAGACATACACCAGGCAAAAAATTACAGAGGAATTACACTAATGGATACAGGATATAAAATTTATGCAGAAATTCTCAGGAAAAGACTAGAAAAAGAAATGGAAGAAAAAAAAATAATGAAAGAAACGCAAACAGGATATAGAAAAGGAAAAGGAACCATAGAAGCAATATATATAGTAAAAACAGCGATGAAAGAAGAAATCAAAAAAGAAAAGGGTGAAATATTACTATTTTTTGCAGATATGAAAGGAGCTTTTGATAATCTAAAAAGAGAAAAATTATGGGAGCTGATGCAACACCATGGAATAGACAAGGAATTAACAAGAAAAATAAAAGAGATATATGATAACACAGCTGTTAAAATAAAAATAAAAGAAAAGCAAACAAGAAAGATTTACACAAGAAAAGGAGTCAGACAAGGATGCCCGCTAAGCACAGAGCTGTTCAAACTAGCTTTTGCGGATTTGGAAAAAACAATGGAAACAATCCAAGAAGGAGGCATAGTCATAGGTAATAAAAAAGTATGGACAGTTTCGTATGCAGACGATGTAGTATTACTAGCAAACAACGAAGTCGGAATGAAAGAGATGATGAAAAAATTCAAGAAATATATAGAGCAGAGAGGCTTAGAACTAAATGTAGAAAAATCGAAGTATATGAGAGCAAAAAAACCTGGAGGAAGAAAAAAGAAAATAAAAATAACATGGAATGGTAAGGAGATAGAAGAAGTAAAAGAATTTAACTATCTAGGATACACTCTACAAAAAAGCAATGAAAACGAAGCTCATATAAAAAACCTAACGAAAAAAGCAAAAGCAACACTAGGAACAGTATGGGGAATAGCCGAAAGGAGCTTCAAAGAAAATTGGAAAAAAAGGATGTATCTGTTTGATGTACTGGTGGAGAGTGCAATGATGTATGGAGTAGAAATATGGGGATGGAAAGAATACAAAGAAATTGAGAGCATACAAGAAAAATACATAAAATGGACATTGAAATTAAATAGAACAACCCCAAACCATATGTTATATCTAGAAACAAAAAGGGAAAAGATTGCAAGCAAAGCAGGTAAAAGAGCAATAAAATATGAAGAAAAGATATTAAAAAGTCAAGGAAATGAAATACTCAAAGAATGCATAAAAGTGAAAAACAAGTTTATAATGAATGTAGAAGCAAACAGAAGGAGGAACGGCAGAGAAAGATGGAAAAAAGCACGAAAAGAATTTCTAGAAAGAAGAGGATGGTCCATAGAGTATTACTTCAAACATAAACTAAAAGAAGAAAACGTGGCAGAACAAGCAGAAGAAATAGGCAAGTGTATTGAAAGGCAGGAAAATGAAGAAAAATTAAGGAATTCAAGGTTTGCGGAAGAATATAAGAGTATAGCACCACGAGCGACAGAAACACCGGAATATCTGATCAATCAAAATAATAGAAGAAATGAATTGGAGCTGAAAGCAAGATTTAGATTAGGCACGGAAACAAGAGCTGGTAGATACTGGATGGAAGAAGAAAGCAGAAAATGTAGACTGTGCATGGAAAAAGAGGAAACCTTGAAACATGTATTCGAAGAATGTAAAATAACCGGAGAGAAAGAACAAACCTGGATACGACAAATAACTGGAAAAAAAGCTCTAGCAAGAATGTCAGAAATAACATGGAAAAGGAAAGCAAAAGAAAAAGAAGAAAAGAACAACAACGAAGAAGAAGCCGACCTTTAGATTAGGAATAATCCATATGTAAAAATTACTGTAAATTTAGAGTAGGGTTGAAATTTAGGATGAAGTTTAAAAAGACAAGACGACTAAAACTAAAAACTGAATAGAATGCACATGAATGAATTATATTTTATTAAATGTATATAACAATTTTGTTAATAAAGGCCATTATTATTATTATAATATATATATATTGTTTGGCGCTCGCCCTTAGGAAAATTTACTTAAAAAAACTTAAAATAAACTAGAAAGTTTACCAAAGAAATTACTATTGATAAACTATTGATAAACTAGAAGTGATTTCGAACCAAACTTTAAGTATTTCTATAATATACTTTAAAGGTTACTTTAAGTTAACTCATGCAATTACTATTAATCACCCAAAAAAAAATATTCTGTCATTTAGTGGCTCCCGCTTGATTTTAGAGGATTTTCCTCTGAAATACGGTCTCAAGAAGATATTTTAAAATCTAGAGGAATATCCTCTAACCATGAGACACTAGACTTAAGATTGCAGTCCTCTTAATACTAGAGGACACTGATTTCCGATATTCACCCGGAATAAAAAAAAATTATTTATTTCGAAATTTTATTACTATTTTATAACTAAATTTGTTTCTTAAGATGCAGTCTATGATTATAAATATTTTCTCGTATTTGAAAAACACACTTACCTTGGTGGGATTCGAACTCGGGACCTCTGGATCGTGAGCTAACTGCCTTACGTGGTAGACTACTTCTTAATTTGATGTAAGTGTTATATATAGTCTACATATGTCATAACCAGCGCAAATATATAATTTTCCAAAAATCATCTTAAGAAACAAATTCAGTTTAAAAAGAGTAATAAAATTTTGAATTGGATATATGATATAATATTTCTTAATGTCTCGTGTGGTGCAAGTGTGGTGAAAAAGGGAACTTATCTTTTTAAGTATACTGTTGAAACAACACGCATAAGTTAAAATCAGCTTTAAGTATTACCTTTATAAAAAGTAAAGTTAAAGTATATTTATAAGTATTACGTTTGTTAAAAGTAAATTTAAAGTATATTTGCGACTTGCTTATAAAGTTTTTATTGAGGTTAATAACTTAAAGAAAACTTTACGCTCGGCTGTCAGTATACTATTAGTCTACTATTATACTATTCTAGTATACTATTATTACGGCTAGTATACTTTATAATACTTTAAAATACTTTAAGTAACTTTAAAAAACTTTAAGTAAATTTTCCTAAGGGATCACGTGTACATAGTAGTTGATAAATTGATTGTTCGTATTAATAGCGTGTATTTGTTAAGAAGTTATTGTCGGTAACTTCGACTTCGTGTTTGTCGACTCGCGCGGAACGTTGGCGGATCGCGATCACTATTTTTGTCAATATTCGCGCGACTCACCCGACTCGTGCTGCCTGCCCGCGGGTGGCACCCTCAGTTATTGGGAACACTTGGTACTCGCTCGCGCCGTACTTCGCAGGTGCGCGAGCCGGAGAGTGCCGAAGCATCACACTTCTCATTTGGACGAAGTCGAGTCAACACACACTCACTTCGCTCTTGGACACAGTCGAGTCAACACACACTCACTCTGCCTATTGGAAGTCGTCGTGTTAGCATCACCATTCGGGTGTCGCTCAGTAAAGCCGGATCTCATTCGGAGATCGTCGAAGAGTGCTATCAATTGCCTGCTTGCCTGCCTCAACCCTTGCCTGCCTGCATTGCTCCTCCCGCTACCTGCTTGCACGCTCATTGCACGCCACGAGGACTCGCCAGCCACCGGAAGACCAAGATCCACGGAAAGAGCACCACCCCAGGAGGGCGACGGGCAGCGAAACGGTGAGTCGCTTGCACTTTCATTGTTTTGCTTCATTCGTTTTCTCGATAGAACATCGCGAGGGGACTACCCCTCTGGTCCTTCGAACCTAACTTATAGAACTTTCGCGAATCCGGGGACTGTTTTATCCCCCCCCCCCCCCCCGAGCATATCTATATATATATACCCAATAAACACAAATACGTCCTATGTACGTACAACGGACGTCCATACCGGACGTTGTGTACGTCCACGGACGTCCATACCGAATACAGCGGACATACACGGGGCGTCCACTGTAAGTCCGTTTGCAACTCCACTGGACATCCATAAGACGTCCATTATTGGACATGAATGGACGAATTATGGATCTTAAATGGACAAAATTCAAACCTTTACTGGACATATTTCGGCTTATTATATACATGCATAATTCATAATTAATTAGGTAATTAATCGTTAATAACAACAATTTTGTGGAACTAAAATATTTTTATTTTTTATTTACTGTGTGCGTGTGTGTACACACACACAAATATATATATATATATATATATATATATCATTTTTACTTTAATTCATATATATATCATTTTTACTTTAAAAGTATAACACAATATATTATTTTATACATTATATATATATATATATATATATATATATATATATTATTTTACCAAAGTATTGTATATATATATAGAATATATAGAATTATATAGAATTATATATATTTATATAAACTATATAAACTAAAAATAAAATAAAATTTATTAACGTTTTTAGACGTCTCCTTCTTGTTCATAAGTTCCATTAGCGAATTCTGGTATAAGTTTCTATCTCACGCTCGTAGCTTGCGAGTTTCTTTGGTATGTTGCGGTTAATAAACGAATCGACTTCACCTATTATTTTATGCAAGTCGGACAGGCGTCTAGTAGGGGAGACCGGGGCTAAACCGCCAGTTTTTTTTCGGTGCCGATTTTTAACAAGAAAATAAATAATTTTAGTTAAATGTGGTATACCACTGTAAAGAGTGAACCTTTAGCTACAAAATTTATATAGGAAATTTTTATCTATGTTGCTTTGTTTAACCGGTATAGAGCAAAAACGACAACGGTGGAAAAATTGAAATATCAAAAATGCCGGGGTTGAACCGCCACCCCCCCGGGGCTAATCCGCCACACTGCATTTTCAATACATATACGTACATCTAATCCTGAAAAATGATAGGATACATTTTAATAATTGTTTTTTAAGAGAAAAATATAAAAATTTATTTAAAATTTTTATGCAAAACATTATTAAAAAATAATTGTTTTACCTATTCCATAAAACAATTTAAGCACGTGAATACAGAGGTTAACCAAATCGTAAACTCCCCAACGGCACGTCACATTGTCAACGCGGGCAACCACGGGGAATACGCGTGACGGCGTTCCGGTGCCATAGGATCAGCGCGGACCCTCGAGCAACCTAACCAAGACGCGTTTCTCGCGGAGGAGCGATAAATAGCGACAGGGGGGTTAGAAAAGCTCGCGGTGGAGCGCGACCATTTTACCGACTCGACGGCGTCCTCGCGCCGATTCCTCGACGCGCCGACGACGACGACGATGACGGCCATGACCACCACGACGACGACGGCCACGACCACCACGACGACGACGGCCACGACCACCACAACGACAACGGCCACGACCACCACGACGACAACGGCCACGACCACCACGACGACGACGACGACGATGACCACCACGACGACGACGACGACGACGACGACGACGACGACGACGACGATGACCACCACCGACACCACCACCACTACAACGGCGGCGACAATGACGCCGAGACGATGCGGCGAACGCTGGACGATGCGGTCGCACGCGCGACTGTCACTGACACAACGACCAACAACGACGATTTACCGCGGCCGGAAGTCGGGACGATCTACAGCGCGCGCGGCATGTCAACTCTCGCGCGGAAATCGCGGGATCTCAGAGCCGTGCCGTGCCTCGCCGTACCTCGCCGACGTGCCGTGAGCGTGAGCGATCTCGAAAACAACGGTCCGCCATCTTTTTGGTCGGCCAAAACACCCGTTTTGCGACGATACGTGCGTACCATTTCCCTCCTACACAAACTGACGCACGTGCAAGGGAAGACAGAATCACGCTCGAGGGAAACCTAACCTGAAATCGCCGTGAGCTAAAGTCGTGCGCCCGGCGCGCCACAGTGACGAGACTGGCGGACCAGCCCCGGGTGCTTACTGGCGGATAAGCCCCAAACATAAGTTTCAGGTTTGATCGCCCACGAAATATTAGACATCAACGATAATGAAAAAACTACACTGGATTCGTGTTCAGCATGCATTACTCTTTATAATCACGTACCTCGAGATTTGGAGAGCAAACATTATTGCAGATATTACAATATTTCCACGCGCAGAAAATTTCACTTTCACCTTCCAAAAACACGTTTGCCCTCGTAAAAATCATAACACGGCAGGTAACCTGCCGAAACTCCGTTGGTCACATGGGTACCATAAGCAGCGTTTACAATGTTAATAGCGAGTTTGCACAATATACAGGTTCCGAGATATTTGATTTGGCGGTTCAACCCCGTTGGCGGTTTAGCCCCGGTCTCCCCTACTTTCCGTCGTCGATTTTCTATAATTTATTTTTTTTTATTATTGCTACGTTCCTTTGCTCGTCGTATCCATTTTTGAATAGCTTCTTCGCACTCTTTGTTGGTACAATTTGGAATGCTTCTTTTGACAGAACCTGTAATATATAAACACATAATAAAAAATAGTTAGAATATTTATTTGAAATAAAATACACATTGTTACAGACATTTATTTTTTTATATTTATTTATTATATTATTTATTTTATATTTTTTGTTATATTTTTTATGTTATATTTATTCCTCAATTCGATGTTACGGGTTTCGGAGCGTTGATGGTGACAGGTGTGCGTGTGGCAGAGACAAAATAGTAGCGAAAGTGTGGTTAGGAGAGAGTTAGAGAGGACGAAAGCAGCGGAGCGAGGAGGGTGGAGGTGCGTGACAGCTGAGGTGAAGGAGTTGAGAAGGGGAGGAGTCGATAAGGAGGTGAAAAGGTAAGGAAAATAACTGAGGAGAAGTGACGGTTACGGCATAGATGAAAAGTTATATAGAGTGGTGATAGAACAGAATACGGTAACGCAAAACGAGCATAGGATACTTGTGATATAGAGGGGAAAACTACGACAAGTAATTTCAGACATAGAATAGATAGCGAGAAAAGGGATAGGTAACGGTAAAGTGGCGGATGGAGATAGAGAAGGAAAGAACAATAGAGAGTGAACAGATAGGAGGTGAAGGAAAGAAAAGAGAAGGCGATCGTGGAAAGAAAGCAAGAGGAAGGCCAACGAAGGCGGAGGAGCTAACCAAACTGAGAGGAAGAACGGACAGTCTAGGATCAGTTAAGGACCTCATTCAGAAGAGGAAAAGAGGAGAATTAGAGGAAGAGGCGGCTAGGGCGGAGAAAGAGATTCTGGAAAAATTTAACGATACAAGGAGGGTCAACAGATCACCGCCAGCCAAAATTAAAAAAGAAGAAGAGAGAAAAGAAAACATGGCGACAGATGAGCTGCTAAAGGAAATAATAAGGAAAATGGAGAAACAAGAGGAAGAAAGGAAAAAAGATAAAGAGGAAATAAAAAACGAGATTAAGGGACTGAAGGAGGAATTTAAGAAGAGCGAGGAGATATGGGAGAAGCAAAGAAAGGCGTTGGAAGAAAGAATGAAAAAACTGGAAGAGAAGGTGGAGAAGATAGATGTGATCGGCACAGAAAAGCAGGAGGGATGGGATTTAATAGGGAAAATGAAGGAGATAGAAAGAAATTTAGAGATGGCGGAAAGAAGAAGGAGGAGAAATAACATAATTGTGAAAGAACAGAAAATAGGAGATGATAAGGAGAGAAAAAAAAATCGAGAAGCTGATAGAAGAGATAAATAAAACGAAAGGAGTCATCGAAAAAGTACAAGAAATAGGATATGGAGACATGAAAATGAGGATGTTGAGATGCAAAAACTGGGAAAGCAAAAGGGATATAATGATGAAAAGGAAGGAGCTAGGAAGGAAATATGAATGCTTTCTAGATGACGATCTCACCAAAGAAGAAAGACAAATACAGAAAGAGATAAGAAAGATAGCAGGGGAGATGAGAGAGACAGGAAAGAGAATTACGGTCGGTTACCAAAAAATATGGGTAGATAGTAAAGAATGGAAATGGAATGAAAGTAAAAGAAAACTAGAAGAGAGGAATGACTTTCGCGGAACATAAAGAAAGGAAGGAGGACAAAGAGGTGGAGAGAATGGAGAATGGGAGAGGGAGAGAGGAAACACAGAAAGGGGGACAGAAAGGGAACAAGAAAATAGAAAAAAGGCCGAACACTACCAAAGAGGTCAGAAAGGACGAAGAAAGTATAAATGAGGAGGAAGAGGAAGTCGTGGGAGGAAGCGATAGAAGGGAGGCTGAGGGATATAAAGAGGGAGAGGAAAGAGATGACAGGAGGAGGGAGGAGACATGGAAAGTGGCCTTCTGGAATGTAGCAGGTATAACAAACAAGGATAAGGACTTTTGGGAAGGGATAAAAGAATGGGAGGTGGTTGTAATGATGGAGACATGGATGGATGAGAAAGGATGGGAGAAAATGAAAGAGAAGTTACCAAGAGGATATAGATGGAGAGTACAGATAGCGACCAGGAAGAACAGGAAAGGTAGAGCGTGCGGAGGCATGTTATTAGGAATAAGGAAAAGCTTAGAAGAGGTAAAGGAGGTAAGAGGGGTAGAAGAGGAAGAAGGAAAAATCGAAGGTAAGATAAGAATAGGAGAGAAAATTTGGAGAATAATAGGAATATATGTAAACAATGATATAGACAGGAAGTTAGAAGGTTTGAAGGAGTGGACGGAGGAGGGGGAAAAAGGAGTAAGGACCATAACAGGAGGCGACTTTAACGCGGGAACGGGAGAGGAAGGAGGATGGGAAGAAGAAGTCGAGGGAAGAGGGGAAGAAAGAAAGAGAAGATCTAAAGACAAGAAGGTAAATAAGGAGGGCAGGAAGCTACTGGAATTTATCGAGGAAAAAGGATGGATGATATTAAACGGAGGTATGAAGGGCGACGAGGAGGGAGAATATACGTACACAGGAGGGAAAGGTGAGACAGTTATAGACTATGTTATAGGAGAAGAGGAGGTTAGAGAGAGAGAGTGGAAAGACTGGAAGTAGGAGAAAGGGTAGACTCAGACCACCACCCATTAATACTCTGGATAAGAGGCAACCCAAAGGGAAAACAAAGAAGGAGAGAAGCAGAAGGAATAAGAAAAAGAGGGATATGGAGCGAAGAGGGAAGAACGCAATTTAGGGAGAGGCTAGGTACGATAGGAGGAAAAAGAGATCTGCAAGAGGAGATAGAGGAAGGAATGTCGAAGATAAGAAGAGTAATAGAGGAGAATGAAAAAGAGAACGGGAGAAGGGCTACCAAGAACGGAAGAGGATGGTGGGACGAGGAATGCAGGGAGAGAAAGAGAGAAGTGAGGAGAGAACTAAGGAAATGGAGAAAAGGAAAAGGAGAGGTGGAAAGATATAGAGAAGGAAGGAAGGAGTATAGGAAAACGTGCGAAAGAAAGAAGAAGGAAGAGAAAGAAAAAATGATTAGGGAGATAGGAGAAGCGAGAACGGAAGGAAAGGTATGGGAATTGATAGGTAGAGTAAGGAAGAGAAGGAAGAGAATAAACGAAGAGATAAAGCTAGAAGATTGGAAGGAATATTTCATGGAACTAATGGGGGGAGTGGCGAACAGGGTGGTGAAGGGAGCAGGCAGGCAGGAGGAGGAAGAGATAGAACTAGAAGAGGTAAGAAAAGTAATAGAGAAACTGAAAACAGGGAAAGCAATAGGCAAGGACGGGATACCGAACGAGGCATGGAAATTCGGAGGAGAAGAAATGGTGAAATGGATATGGGAAATATGCAAACGGGTCTGGAGGGGAGAAGGCTGGCCGGAACAATGGAAGGAAGGTGAGATAATTCCAATAGTAAAGAAAGGAGAAGGACGAGAGGTGAAGGACTATAGAGGAATAACTATTATGTCTTCGATGTACAAAATCTACACGGCGGTACTAGCTGAAAGGATAAGGAAGGAGGTAGAATCGAAGAACTTAATTCCCGATAATCAAGCTGGATTTAGAAAAGAAATGAGGACGATGGATCAAATATTCGCACTGAACTACTTGGTAAATAGACAACTAGGAAAAGAGAAAGGAAAGATGACAGTACAATTTGTGGATTTAAAGGCGGCATTTGACTCAGTGGACAAGGAAGTATTAATCAAGGCGATGAGAGAGAGAGAGAGAGAGGAGTGAGACAAGGACTGATAGACAGGGTAGAGGAGGTTCTGAGAGAAACAAAAAGCAGAGTGGGAAGGGGAGGAGAGAGCGGAGGAACATTCTGGACGGCGAAGGGCTTGAGACAAGGATGCCCGCTAAGTCCGATACTATTTAATATATTAATTGCAGACATAGAGGATTACATGAAGAAGGGCGGATGGGGAGGCGTGAGACTAAAAGGAGAGAAGATTTACACACTAATGTATGCGGATGATATAGCATTATTGGCGGAGGAGGAACAGGACATGAGATCAATGATAAGCAGACTAGAGGGATATTTAGATAGGAAAGGCTTAACACTGAGTATAGAGAAGACAAAGATAATGAGGTTTAGAAAGGGAGGAGGAAGGAAGAAGAAGTATTACTAGAGATGGAAGGGAAAGAAATTAGAGGAGGTCAAAGAGTTCAAATACCTGGGGTATACGTTTAAGGAGAACGGAGGACAGAAGGCGCACATTAGAGAGAGAAGAAGGAAAGCAGCAAGAGTAATGAGGGAAGTGTGGGGGATAGGGAAAAGGATGTGGAAAAAGGACTAGAAAAGAAGGATCTGATTATATGATACCCTGATATAGACGGTGATGGAAGGAAAGGAGGGAGGTAGAAGATATTCATGAAAGACACCTCAAATGGATACTAGGTTTAAATTGGAGGACGCCAGGATATATGGTTAGGAATGAACTGGAGAAGATGAGAGCTAGAGCAAGTAGAGGAAGGACAAAAGAGCCCCGAGCGAAGGACGAGGAGAAGAAAGAGGAAATAGCTGGGCCCGCACAGTGCACGATATTTTCTACCTAAGCCACCCGCGAGCCGCATAGTGTGGCAATAGTATTAGAGAGATATTTGCAACAAACAATATAAATTTCTTTTTGCTGTAAGATTTCATTAAATGGATTAAATGTATAAAATGTATAAAATGAAGTTGTACAGGGTTTGGTACGTCCCTTTAAAACGCCCCTTACAGCAAAATTTCTTTTTGCTGTAAGATTTCATTAAATGGATTAAATGTATAAAATGTATAAAATGAAGTTGTACAGGGTTTGGTACGTCCCTTTAAAACGCCCTTTGAGACCCCTTGAGGTGAATAAAGTATACATTCTATCTATCTATCTATCTTATTCCTCAATTCTTTATTTTATATATAATTATATCAACGTTTTGATCATTCCTCGGTATAATTTTTGCTTTTTTGATAATTAATTATAATTAATTCAAATTTAATTATTAAATAAGTTAAATAAAAAATATTAAATAAGTTACATAACAATAAGGAGCCTGATATTAAAAACCAAATTGACTGATAAAAAAAATCAATTACAAGTGATTTGATAATAATTTTCGAAGAAAGAATGGTTTTAAAAAAAGCGTTAAGTAAAAGATAATCTAAAAAGCTATTTACCAATTATCAAATCCGCTAATTTTAATTTGTTAAACGTTTTCTTGGTCCGCCTTCCTAGCCAGCTATAGGTTGCTGCAAGGTCATTTGTGATTAACATCTGCAAAGCCCTTTGTGTAAAATTATATACAGAGCTTCCACCTATTTTTGAAAGTTCATTCATCTGTAAAATTCAAAATAAAAATAATATATTAACTGAAATTTCATTATTTAATAAAGTACATGTTGTAACATTGCAATAAAAATGTAACATATATTTGAGAATAACAGACATTATAAAAAATTACCGCAACGTTAAAATTTGTTTCGTCATTAAGATGTTCATCGACGCGGATTAGATTTTCTTCATTTTGTAAAGGAAAATCAAAAAGTGTGAAAAATGAAGTTGCTTGGTCCTGCACTTGATTCTCCTTATCATTCGTAAGAAGACGATTAATAGATGTAGTTAATTTTTGCAGAGAATCTGTATACTGCCACATATTTGCTTTTAGCATGTTTTGTTGACGAATTATTTCTTTAAAGTAATTTTCTGGAAAAATAGTTTAATATATTTATCAATCAATTGATAAAAATTTCGATGATAAATTCATTATTTTATAATAAGATTGATAATAAGTTTATCGAAAATAAACTGTATATTAAATATATATGTTACTCGCAATCGTCGAATTTGCTCATTGCCCGAATTTTTTAACCAACGCGTTGTGGGTGTTTTCCAACGCCCAGTGCAGATCGAAATAAATACCCAGAACGCGTTGTGGACATTTAAGCTTACTCGCATCGCGTTGGTTAAAAAATTCGGCCAATGGGAAAATTCAGCGATTGCGAGTAACATATACATACCACAATTGTTTTTCAAATGTACTGGACAACATTTTCATTCTGTCATAAATGGTTGATCATTCAAATCTTCGTTGCTATTTAAATTTTCGTTATTATCTACAAAATGTACAAAAAAATACGTTATAAGTTTTTACATTTTGTAAAAAGTTGTGATTAATAATTCTATATTACGAAAAACAATTTACCATTAGATTTTGATAAGTTCTTTCGAAATTTTTCAGTATTTCGTAATCTGTCACTGGCATTAGTAGCTTCATCGCTTATTTTTCTTTTCTTTGTTTTTATAAAAGTACTGGTACTTTCTGGAAGAAAAAACGATTAAGGACTAAACGACTATTTGAATGTGTTTTTTTAATTCATTAATTGTTCGCTACTGTTTTATTTTATCCCTAAAATCTTACCATTTTTTAAAAGGTTTTAAGTTTTTAAGGATTGTAACATATTCCTTTTTGTAATATATTATTGTTTAAACTTTAAATAAATAATATAGCCCACTTTTATTTCTCAGGTAATTATTTCACATTTTTTCAACACAATTGTTCAACAAACCAAGTTATAGGCGTAAATGCATGTGTTATTATATTATAGTTATTTTGCATATACACTAATATAATTTAAGAGTATATATACACTAATACAGATAGAATTCAAAACTATTAATCTAATTTAATAAATAAATAATTATAGTACATATGTTCTTAAATAATTACTACGTATGCACAATAACTCGTATGTACAATACAATACATGTATCTTTATAAATAATTTGGTTCATTGAAAAATAGTAAGAATTGTATGTAGAACAAAAACACTATTTGTGTCACAAGCAATCACTGATGGTGCAGGATTTTAGCAGGGATAAAATCAGACCACAATGCAATGTGCTTCGTGTACTAATGGCGAATGAACGATATATTTAATATAGTGTGTATACAAGAATCGAGAATTGACATAGAGTATGCAATCGATAGATCGATCCATAACGAGAGTGTGCGAGAGTGTGCATGTACATTATGCTATTAAAATAATATGAGTTTACTTTCTTAACACCCCCACATAAACAAATGTTATTTAAAAAAAAATCAGTCTTTCAATCCCATCTGTTTTCTGCATTCAAGCTGCTTCGGCCCGAACAATCCTTTGGTTAGGGAGTCCGCTGTCATTTCTTCCGTTGGGATATATTTTACGCGTATGGTTCCTTCCTCGATGCATTCCCGTATGAAGTGGTGCCTGGTATCGATGTGTTTTGTTCTAGGTCGATACCCAGCATTTTTAGTGAGGTCCACAGCCCCTTTGTTGTCGCAGTAAATGGTTATTCCCGATGATACAGCGTCACTGTCCAGCTCCATGGCTAATTCTCGTAACCACAAAGCTTCTTGACTGGTTGCTGACAAGGCCATATACTCCGCCTCTGTCGTAGATAGTGCTGCTGTCCTCTGCTTCTTACTTTGCCACGATATAGGCCCTCCTTGGAATTTGAATATGTTTCCTGTGACAGAGTGTCTGTCACTCTCATCGTTTGCCCAGTCTGAATCGCTGTAGCCCTCAATTCTTCGGTTTCCGTTCTTGCTGTAGACCAGTTTTACCGTGAGTGTTCCCTTTATATATCGCAAAATCCTCTTCACGGCGGTCCAATGAATCCTCCTTGGTTCCTGACAGAAACGACTGACGAGGTTCACGGCGTAGGCGATGTCTGGTCTGGTTCCTTGACTCGCGTAGAGTAGGCTACCTATTGCCTCTCTGTACGGAACCTTTTCCATCTCCTCAGCTTCTGCTTTGTCCATTGGCATCAGCCCTTTCGTGAGTTTTTGGTTTGGATCGCACGGTGATGATGCTGGTTTGCAGTCGGCCATCCCGTATCTCTCTAGTACACCGCGGAGATATGTTTCTTGATCAAGACACAGTTCCCCAGTTGTCTCGTTCCTTGAAATCCGGATGCCCAAGAAGTGACGTGCCTCGCCAAGATCCGTCATCCGAAATTTTTGTGACAGCTTGGCTTTGATCTCATTCATCGTTGCGTCATCACTAGCGAGAATGAACATATCATCGACGTAGATACCTAAAATTAATATAGAATTTTTAATTATAAGATAATATATACAAGGATCTGCCAGAGATCGTCTTAATCCCATTGCTTCGAGTGCGTCGACTAATTCTTTATTCCAGGCCCTTCCGCTTTGTTTAAGGCCATACATGGCTTTTTGTAACCGCCACACTTTTCCACCTTCATATATTATTTCTTTAGGAGGTTTTACATAGATTTCCTCGTCTAGATCTCCATGTAAATAAGCAGATGTGACGTCCATTTGGTGCATCTTTAATCCGTGCTTTACTGCCAGAGCACATAAAAACTTCACGGAATTGTGCCTTATGACTGGTGAATAGGTTTCCTGATAGTCTATTCCTTCTACTTGATTGCATCCGCGCACGACGAGACGCGCTTTGTATCTTTCGATTTTTCCTGATGAGTCACGCTTCGTTTTGAACACCCATTTTGTGTCGAGTGCTTTTCTATCTGGAGGTAAATCCACTAGCGTCCATGTTTCGTTTTTTTCAAGTGATTTCCTCTCCTCCTGCATGGTCCTTTTCCATAGATCACGATTTTCTCCGCGTAACGCGTCTTCAACTGTTTGGGGGTCTTCGTCTCCTCCAGTTGCCAAGTAGGTTACATAGTCGTCCATGTTGACCGGCTTTCGAACTCGTGCGGATCTTCTTGGTCCTTCCGACACCGCATCATTCGCTACTTGCGGAACTTGATCATGTGCCAAATCTTCGTCGCTCGTTGACTCATCTCCACCGCAGTCCGTTGCGTATTCAGATTCCGATGCTTTCCTCACAGTGTCTTCTGAATCAGTTGAATCGCTCTCGTCCGATATTTCTATGGTTTCGTCTTCGATATTCTCGTTCTCTTCATTGAATGTGATATCGATTACTCCTTTTGTTTCGTCAGGTTCCTGTGCTTCCTCTGAGCGAGCTTCCTCCAAGAATACAACATCTCTGCGTTTTACCACGCATTCCGTACGTGGATCTATCAAGCTATAACCCTTTACATTGTCGTCATAGCCTACGAATATCAGCTCGTCTGCCTTGGGGTCCCATTTTCGCCGTCGCTCCTTAGGTATCTGTGCCATTGCCTTGCACCCGAATACTCTTAAATGCTGCAAATCCGGACTTCGCCCGGTCCACACCTCTTCTGGAGTCCTTCCGTCGATTCCATTAGCTGGTGATCTATTGATCAAATAAGCCGCCGTCGCCACCGCTTCCGCCCAATACCTTTTGGGTAGTTCTGCGTCGAACAACATGCTCTTAGCCCTTTCGACGATGGTACGGTTCATCCTTTCTGCCAAACCGTTCTGTTCCGGGCTATAGGGTACGGTTTGTTGGTGCCTGATTCCAGCTTTGCGAAAAAAATTCTCCAAGTCTCGATTGACATATTCTCGGCCATTGTCTGTTCGGATGGACTTTATTACCTTTCCGGTTTGCTTTTCCACGAAGCTCTTGAACTCCTCGATCGTATCCCTGACTTGGCTCTTTCTTTCTAAAAAATACACAAAGACTTTACGAGAGAAATCATCAGTCAGTGTCATAAAGTATCTCGAACCACCGATTGAAGCCTCCTCCATAGGTCCACACAGGTCGGAATGTATAAGCTCGAGCATTTCATTGGCACGTTTCCCGTCCTTCGGAAACGTTTTTCTCGTGATCTTTCCTTTGATGCACGATATACATGGCTTTTCTTCGAATTTTCCCACACTGATTCCTGTCGTTGACCTCTTGCTCAGCTCCATGACGCTCCGATAGTTCAGATGGCCAAGTCTGCGATGCCAGAGTTCTGCGGTTGACTTTCCTGCGTAGAAGTTCCTCTCCGCTGTTACGTCAAGCTTGTAAATTCCACCTTCCAGCGACATGGTTCCAAGGTTGTTCCCTTCTTCATCGCAAATCTCGTTGCCCTGTGGCGTGAAATGCACTGAGAGACCTTTTCTTATCATTTGGCTGACCGACAATAGATTTACCATACTATTCGGTACATATAAAGCGTCGCGTGCTATAATGTTTTGCACTCCGCTATGTGTCTGAACTTTCAAGTTTACGTCGCCGACCGACTCCGCCATTAACTGTTGGTTATTCGCCATTGTTATTTTTTCCGAGCTCTTTCTTTGATTATTCATTTCATCTTTCGCCGTTAAGTGAGTCGACGCGCATGAATCGACGTACCAAGTTTCGCCATTCTGAACTTTTGAAGCTAAAAATGCCCAGTAAGCCTTCTTACCTTGTGCTGAATTGCTTTGGTTAGTGGTCGATTTCTTTTCGCTGCTCTCGCCTGTAGCGGGTTGTTCCGGCAGACTTGCCTTACATTTGCTTGCGAAGTGACCATAACCTTTGCACCGAAAACATTGTACCTTCTTCGGTTTAGCTTTAGCTCCCTTCGTGTAGAGTGCTGCGTTGCTGCCCGTATTCTTGACACCTTTCACGCTCTTGACCTCCTGCAACAGTTTTGTTTTAATAAAATCCGCCGTTATTGCCGTTCCAGAGTTTTCAAGCCCCATTATCATTGGGCGGTATTCCTCCGGCAGTCCAGCGAGAAGTAACGTGCCGACCCAGTCATCCGGTACTCTTAAACCAATGCCGTTCAACTTGTGCGCCGTCTTGATGATTATATTTACGTATTCCTCGACATTTTTGCATCTCTCAAGTTGCGTGGATACGAGAGTACGCAATAGATTCACCTTACGCGTCAATCCCGAATCCTCGAATACTGCTTGAAGCTTTTCCCAAACTTCTTTCGCGGTTGTGCAATCTTCGACATGTACGTAATTTACGGGCTCTAACGACAGAATAATTCTTGTTTTCGCTTTTGTTACCTTTCTGGGATCGGCTATGTCCTGTTCCGTTCCGATTATGCACCCCCACAGGTCGTCGTATTCCAACCACGCTTGCATGGCAAACTTCCAGTCCTGATAATTTTCTCTCCCTTTTAGCTTCTCGATTATTTGAGATCCTTGAGAGACAGACATCTTCCTTCGAGTACGTTCTACCGCGCGCAATTTTAGGTTAAGTTTTGCGGCGCGTGACTTTTAACGTCTCCTTTTAACACGGCTCACACGCAAAGAGAAAAAATATTACCGCAGTCCTTCGCTTCAAAATATTTTTGCTCGTTTCTATTGCTGATTTTGTACGTCTTCTGGGCCCATAACCTGATGGTGCAGGATTTTAGCAGGGATAAAATCAGACCACAATGCAATGTGCTTCGTGTACTAATGGCGAATGAACGATATATTTAATATAGTGTGTATACAAGAATCGAGAATTGACATAGAGTATGCAATCGATAGATCGATCCATAACGAGAGTGTGCGAGAGTGTGCATGTACATTATGCTATTAAAATAATATGAGTTTACTTTCTTAACAATCACAACGTACAGTAATTGAAATGATAGCGGCTGAAGAGAAAGAAGTGAATGTCAAAACGTCCCGCCTCCGAAGAATGTAATTTACATAAATAAATAAAGTTGATTGTTTATATTTAACATTTTTATATTTTATGCTCGTAAAAAAGGCCTATATTTAACTATTATTAATTATTTATAATACGAGCTCAATTTTATACTTTTATTTTAAAAAGATTTTAAAAAGTAAAAAAATACGACCAGATACTACCATGTTTCTTGATTAATAAGATGGTTATACAAAATTTCTATAATGTATCAAATAAATAAATGTATACGAACCATTTGTTAAACGTGGTGGAGTCGGTAATTTAGTTGGAGACAAATTGTTATTATCGTCTGATGTCGATAAATTGTTCTCTTCAAACGAAGAGCCATAAGTTTTTTTTGTCACTTTCCTTTTATTTCCGAATGACCTATCAGAATTTATATCGGATGAATATTCTGCCTTGCGACATTTTTCTTGTGCTGTGGAATAATTGGCTAGAACAAAATAAATATAACGTTACGACAATGCAATAAATAGATTTTTCGTCAATTGATACATTAAAACGCAATAAGTAGTAGTATATTTATAGAAAGTTCCATTTCGCAAAATCCTGATAGGATATAAGGGCCAAAAAACATTAGGTTCATTATGATTTTTGATTGCGGCGGTTAACTTTTCAGATGTGAGTGACGGCCAGTAACACTTGTTATCGTGTATCCAATTACTTGGAACTGCTTCTACAGTATCTTCTTCCGTGAAAATGACAACTGTCCATATCTTCGCCATTTTTTCCTGCAAATTATTAACAAATTGTGTACGCAACTTCAAATACATAACTTTAAATCAATAATTTCAATTATAAGTATTCGGAATCAAGCCGTTAACGAACAGAGGGGAACTCGATTTTTTGTCTTATCGTAAAATTTATTTAATTCTCAGATATATAGTCTCAGAATAATACTTTTTATATTATAATAATATTCTTTAGAACATTATTTATCTTTTTTTTTTAATATTGAGAAGTTAAACCTGATTTAAGACAAGAATGATTTATCTATATTTTTATTAATTTTAATTGTAAAATATAATCGACATTATTTAAATAATCTTAAATTAAAAATTTTTAATATGTAAAAATAAAATTATTAAAATTCTAAAATCTATCTAAATTTGATCAGACGGAATGAAACAAGAGAAAAATAACAAATTTATCTTCAAAATGTAATCTTATACATTTATGCGATATTTCATTTATGTTCCAACTTTGAAGATCATTAACAACATTTTCTACTAAATATATACCTAAATCAGAAGACTTGCATGGCTCATTATAAAAATCTTTTTTTGATTCAAATTTAATCCCAATTATTACTGTATTTTCATTGTTACTAGCAATATTTTTAATTAAAATAATGTCACCGTTATTTAAAGTACAACAATTGTCTGGTTCTTTTATTTTCAAAGTAAAATTAAAAAATACTATTTTTTCCCACAGACTAGTATACCGAAATTGATCTAAAGGTCCGTTATCATGTTTATTTAATAATTTGGGTTTCGGATTTAATTTATTTTCTTCATTTAATTTCGCAAAATTTTCTTCATATATACGATTTATTATTTGTTGTAATGGTTTATCTTTTTTACGAATATATCCTTTTATCTTTTGCATATAATTTTCGAAGGGATAGGCACTGTATTCTTGTAAAATTCCAAATTTTTTCACATCACCGTATAATTGTAATAAATTATGAATATTAATTGAACAATTGTCTTTGCCATACAAGATTATATAAGTTTTTATAAAATAATTAAGAAGAGAATTAGCATACTCTAAATATCTAACATGATGAGGAGATGATAAAATAGTGATGGCTACATTTAAAGACATAAAATTTAGATATTTGTCACGATTAAGTACAGATTTTAAAACAACAGGACCTGTGGATAATAAAAATTGTCTAAATTCTGTAGCCTTCCACCTCCTACTTTCTTCTAATGATCTCGGATGACGATTAAATTCTAATGGAATATTTTTAATTTGATTTATTAATAAATGAGAAATTTCTGAAATTTGTGCATAAGATAATTTTGTTGATGGTTTACCAAAATACCACATATTCACTACTACATTTTTTGTAACACCTAGATCAATTAAATGCATCGGCTCCACAGGAAAATTATCAATCATATTTAAATGTTTGATTAATTCGAGATCTGAAGTTTTTGAATTTATGTGGTGTTCTTCTTGAGATTTAGATCTAAAATCAAAATCGGTCCTATCACGAAATTTATTTAAATTCGAGAAACAAACTCTACCGTTAATATACCCAGACAGCACAAAACGTCCTCAGGATCATCCTGAATATGTCCAGGACATCCTGGGAGATTTATAGGACATTTTGAATTTCCTGACTATGTCCAGGACATCCTGGGAGGTTTATAGGACATTTAAAATTTTTGTACAAATATTTATATAAAGATTTAATGTGCATATATAATTACTTTTAGTTATATATAAAATGTTTAATTTAATTTTAATCGTCAATATATATATAAATAGTCTATAAAGATCTATATTTTTTCCTAAATACTGTGTAAAGTCTAATTAAAAATACTTGTATAATAATATAATTTATTAAGAACGTGCAATTATTTGCAGTTTGCTTTAATATTAGAATATTTTTAGAATATTTGTTTATATAAATATAATTTTATTATGTCCCATAAATATCCACAGGACATCCATTAGAAATGCACTGGATGCTTACTGGTTACCCACTGGATATATATTATATCAGCACATATCTCCGAAAAACGTTCAGAGGACATTCAGAGGACATTCAAAGAATATCTTCTAGATGTTCTCTGAACGTCTTTCGAACATGTATGCTCCTGTTAAGGATTCAATCTTTTAATTTATAATAAAAGCAAGAAAAACAATAAAAAAATTCTTATACTTATATGAGCAACATATAACAAATATATATTAATATATATATTTTTTCATATATATGTTGTTTGTATATGTAAAAGAATATTTTTGTTTTTTTATTAATTGTAACTTGCTTTTATTAAATTTAAAGATTGATAATATATTTTTTTAAATCAGTAAAACGTGTAAGAAATGCTTCAACTGAACTGATGTTGGATTTGCAAGTAACAATAAAGATATTGGGTGCGTTTCGGCAAGACACCGCGAATGCGTACCAGCCATTGGCTGTTCATAGTATCGCCATGAACAGCCAATGGCTGGTACGCATTCGTGTAGCGCTAGGCTGCGTTCGGAAACGTCACCCGAGTGCACACGAGTATACTCCCTTCTCTTTCTATCTCAGCGAGTTAGAAGGAGAAGGGAGTATATTCGTGTGTACCCGGGTGACGTTTCCGAACGCAGCCCTACGGTAGCGGTGTCTTACCGAAACGCAGTCATTGCGTATACGCAGTATCTTAGCAACGAAAGTAACGAAATGAACGTCATATAATTTTCCCGCTTTTTTATACCATTGTGTGCCCGATTGTGCTCAGCCTCGTGCTCAGCAGCTGCTTCTATCGACAAGTTTATTAATTGTGCCTGTGTTTAATGCAAGTTTATTTTAAAATATTCGAGTTTTTGTGAATCTTCGAGGAGAAATCAAAAGGCAAGATTTTAACATTTACAGTTTTTTAGAAAATAAGAATAAATAATATTTGTTAGAAAAAAGAATCAAGAGAGAGACAAAGATAGAGAGAGAGATTGTATATAAACATAAGCGAGCGTAACATGATACATGCATCCCTCCGCGCGCTCGACGTTGAAGTCGTTGCGCAGCGTACTACGATCACGCGATCAGGGCGCTACGGCGCATGCGCGGGCCGAACGAGCACGAGCGTGCATAGCGACGAAGATTCATTCGTCCTTCGACCACCGAAGTGTGCGCGTCTCTGCATTGAGACGATTCGGGTGCAACATAGATTCTTGTGTTAGTCGTTGCGTGCGTCTAATTCTACTTTTACTTCTCCAATCCTGTGATAAAGCGAGGGATTAATATTGAGAGACGAGGACAGAGGATATCCGCAGTAAAGCGGACGAGAGACGTACGACATTCAGAAACACGAGAGAAAACGAGCACCGCCATTACCAAACGATTCTAGAAGGACGATCGTCGCCATTTCGAGAAAGAGTCACTCGTGGGACGAGTTCATAGCTTATTGGCCATACTAATTACTTTGGTGGTGACGCCCTTAGGAAAATTTACTTAAAAAAACTTAAAATAAACTAGAAAGTTTACCAAAGAAATTACTATTGATAAACTATTGATAAACTATTGATAAACTAGAAGTGATTTCGAACCAAACTTTAAGTATTTCTATAATATACTTTAAAGGTTACTTTAAGTTAACTCATGCAATTACTATTAATCACCCCAAAAAAAATATTCTGTCATTTAGTGGCTCCCGCTTAATTTTAGAGGATTTTCTTCTGAAATACGGTCTCAAGAAGATATTTTAAAATCTAGAGGAATATCCTCTAACCATGAGACACTAGACTTAAGATTACAGTCCTCTTAATACTAGAGGACACTGATTTCCGATATTCACCCGGAATAAAAAAAAATTATTTATTTCGAAATTTTATTACTATTTTATAACTAAATTTGTTTTTTAAGATGCAGTCTATGATTATAAATATTTTCTCGTATTTGAAAAACACACTTACCTTGGTGGGATTCGAACTCGGGACCTCTGGATCGTGAGCCAACTGCCTTACGTGGTAGACTACTTCTTAATTTGATGTAAGTGTTATATATAGTCTACATATGTCATAACCAGCGCAAATATATAATTTTCCAAAAATCATCTTAAGAAACAAATTCAGTTTAAAAAGAGTAATAAAATTTTGAATTGGATATATGATATAATATTTCTTAATGTCTCGTGTGGTGCAAGTGTGGTGAAAAAGGGAACTTGTCTTTTTAAGTATACTGTTGAAACAACACGCATAAGTTAAAATCAGCTTTAAGTATTACCTTTATAAAAAGTAAAGTTAAAGTGTATTTATAAGTATTACGTTTGTTAAAAGTAAATTTAAAGTATATTTGCGACTTGCTTATAAAGTTTTTATTGAGGTTAATAACTTAAAGAAAACTTTACGCTCGGCTGTCAGTATACTATTATACTATTAGTATACTATTATTACGGCTAGTATACTTTATAATACTTTAAAATACTTTAAGTAACTCTAAAAAACTTTAAGTAAATTTTCCTAAGGGCGAACACGAGACATAATCCTATCAACGGATTATATCATTATAAAACAGAGAATTCTTCTAATCTCAGGTAACACTTTCAGTATTCATACCATTGATAATCTCAATACGCGGCCTGGTTTAACGGACATTCCGACCAGTTACGATATTTGATTACAGATAACACGAGAGCTAGTTGAACACGAGAAAGAAGTCTCCTGACTTCATATTTTATTAAACTGAGCTCAGTTTAAATTTCCTTCGCATTCTCTTACGGTTGCAACCTAGATAATGAAAGTTCAAGATTTAATTACTATGCAATTGGCCATTGCTTAAATTAGAGTAAAACTAGCGCGCACATTTATGTAAAGAATATTATGTTGTCAGCATTGTGAAGTGTCTCAGCTTACGTTACTCGGCGGTTATTGAATATTAACGTTTGCGTACGACAGTAGAATGTTCTTAGATTGATCGAATAGTTATTATCAAGATTTCTTGCAGAAGAAACGTCGTTGCTTGATAAAGTTCGGCTGTTATGTGAATATGCGTATATTATATGAATATTATTGATTGCGGCAATATCATATTGCATTAATAACTTCAAGATCACTACATTACTTCTCTCGTATTTATCTTTTGCGGCTAAATTACTAAGATATTGGTTTTATTCGTCGGAAACCAATTAATATATTACACTGCGTATTAATATAACTCGTCTCGTTCAACGGTATAATGCGTCACACCGTTAATATATTGTCAACACCATTCAACAAATCACAATCTCTCTCTCCATTCGAATAAAAGATAAGGTGTCGTTTCCTCTCTTAGAACACGATCATTTTTACTACCTAGCTTACACTTCAAACAATATTTTAGGTTAAAATGCCACATCCTAACCATAAAAAAACGTTTCATACAATTAATTCTCCAACCCAACGAAAAATAAGGAAATTAGAAGCTAATATAATTAATGAAACTTTAAATTCTAACATATCATCTAATAAACCAATATTATCTAATGAACCAACATCTGAAATTATTGAGAATGTTTTGGATATATCAATGAATGCAAATTTATCAAACGATAGTGATCTTGAGGAAATGAATCCTGCTTCAAGCAGCGAAAGTGAAAGCAATGAGTTTTTACCTTTATTAGAGCAAGAGTTTTTGAATAATAATGATGATGATAGTACAGATACTGAAAAAAGTGATTTTAAAACATTTCTTGCCAGTTGGGCAGTTAAAGAAAACATTGCACAGGCATCATTACGTAGTCTTTTAAGAGGAATAAAACAATATACATGTGTTAAATGTCATCATGACATACCATCTGATCCTAGAACACTTTTGTGCACACCAAGAAGTACAAATATTAGAAATTGTGCTAGCGGAGAATATTATCACTTTGGTTTATTAAAGGCAATAGAAAATAGCTTTTCATCTCTTTCAAAAAATTTAAGTAATATAAAAATAAGTATAAATATTGATGGACTACCATTATCAAAGTCTTCGCAACAACAATTGTGGCCAATTTTGGGTTCCGTAGTACAATCAAAACAAGTTTTTGTTATTGGTGCATATTACGGTAGACAAAAACCTTCTAATTCACAAGAGTTTCTAAAAGAATTCATAGAAGAAGCAAAACTATTATGTAATGATGGAATTTTTTCAATAATAAACACATTAAATGTAGTATAGATTCAATAATATGTGATACTCCAGCCAAATCATTTATATTACAAATTAAAGGACATACTGGCTATTCGAGTTGCACTAAATGTATAACTGAAGGTGATTTTCGTTGTAATAAAGTTTGTTTTCCTGAAATAAATGCTCCATTGAGAACAGATCTAGGTTTCAGATTAAAGACTGATGAAAATTTTCATATTGGAACCACAATTGTTGAAGAAATTCCAAATTTTGATCTTGTAGATAATATACCATTAGATTATATGCATTTAGTTTGTCTAGGGGTTATGCGTCGTTTATTATATTTATGGCTATTTGGTGATAACAGATTTCGTTTAGAAAATAGAAAGCGTCAAAGTATATCATTAAATTTAGAAAATATTTTTAAAAGAAATGTACCATGTGAGTTTGTAAGAAAGCCTCGATCACTAACTTATGTGAAATTGTGGAAAGCAACAGAATATCGAGAAGTGCTTTTATATACAGAACCTGTAGTTTTTAAAAATTTTCTTCGTAGAGATATATATGATCATTTTTTAACTTTACATGTAGCTATTAGAATATTATGTTCCAATAAATTACAAGATTCATTTAATTTATTTAATTATTGTCAAGAATTATTAGAACATTTCGTTACAACATTTGCATTAATTTATGGTAAAAATAACGTTTCTTACAATGTACACGGTCTTATTCATCTTGTAAAAGATGTAAAAAAATTTGGTCCACTAGATAATTTTAGTGCGTTTAAATATGAAAATTATTTACAAACATTAAAGAAACTATTAAAAAAATATGATAAACCTTTACAACAAATTGTAAGAAGATATATTGAACATGAAAAAAATAAAGTAGCAGAAAAACTTATGACAAAAGAAACTAATCATTTTACAGTAGATTTGAAATCTATTCATACATCTAGTCCATTAATACATAGCTGTTGCAATCCACAATATAAAATAATAAGAAAAGAAAATATGACTTTACGTATAGATGTACAAGCTGATAGTTGTTGCGCATTAACTGATGGAACTATTGTGTTAATAGAAAACATAGCACATAATAAAGATCTTAATGTAGATGTAATTATAGGTCGAAAATTTTTATACAAGGAAGATTTTTACAACATTCCATGTCCCTCATCATTATTACAAATATTTAGTGTACATAGTTTAGGTCAATTAGAAATATGGTCAATAAAAAATATTGATACAAAATATGTTAAGTTACCACTATTAGAAAATAAATATGTAGTACTTCCATTGTTACATTAATAAATTGAATTTAAAAAAAAATATATATATATATATTATAGATTTTAGTTATTGTAATTAGATAATGTATATTTTATATTTTAATATACTAACACTTATATATATTGTATGTTTATAATGTATATTAAATATATTTCTATAAAATATATTTAATATATATCTATAACTGCTAGTTTGGAGCTATGGAACGGTATGCCATAGTAGAATTGATCGATGGACTGGAAATGATACCCTCTTCTTGGATAACGGAAAATAATAAATATGCATATTGGCCTACTTTCACATCAACCGAAAAATTTAGAAAAGCTGTGCAAAAATGTATTTCAAAAATAGACGATTGGCCGCAACATGAAATAAGAAGAATTTTAGCAACTGCAAGTAAGTACATACAAAAAATAAAATAAATAATTACATTAAATATACATAAATAATACATTTATTAGATAATTGAGTGTATTCTTCTTTTGTTGCTCATTCAATATTCTTCAATATTAAAATAGTATTAAATATAGTATGTTTGTAGCATATATAACTTATAGATATTTTTACAAACTTATAATACTTACACTTTAGAGTATAATTGTTAAAGTGAAATATATAATTAAGAAGTATTTTTTTATTTAAAAATATAAAATAATTTTTATTTTTATATTTACTATTTGCTATATAATTTTATTTTTTTAAGGTACATATAAAAAAGGAATGAAAAAATTAAAAAAAGCAGAATTTATATTCTGCTTCAGATTTAAATTCTGAAAGTGAAGATAATGATACTTCAAAAAGGAGTAGAAAATATAGAGCCAAGACTGTTATAAGTAGTGAAGAAAGTTTGAGTGAAGAGGAAAAACGTGTTTGTGTACCATCGTATCCAAAGGTTCCACACAAAAAAAATCTTGATAAACAGTCGTATGAAAATTCAACAATTAAAATGCCATTGAAAAGTTAGTAAAAAAATTTATAGAGTATATTAAATATAGTAAAAAGATTTATAATATATACACTACAATAATAATTTATTTACTTATCATTTATATAGATAAAAATGTATCAAAACCGACCGAATATAAAAATAACAATTCAAATATTAACCCAAACAAAACAAATGTAGAAACATTTTCTTCTTCAATAAAAAAAATTACAGGTAATTGATAAAAATACGTATAATCATTTTTACAACAATAATTTCTATAATAATTTTATCTTTAGTGTCGCGTTTTCAGTATTTTTATATTTTCAGTATATTCAGTAAATTATTTTATTTCTATATTATTAAAATAGTTAGAAACTAATTTCATCTTAATATTTTACATTTTCTGTTTTTTTATTCTTATAGAACGTGATTTTAATCAGAATAGTATCAAAGAAAAAGAGTTCAGCTCTGAAACTTGTAAAACTGATTCTACAATTTGTAAGTATTAATTTGCATTATTTTGTAATGTAAATTTTCGTGTATTCTATATTACATTTGTATGTATTATATATATTTTATGTTTTATAGAACGTATTTTTTTATTATTTTATATATATAGATATATTATATATTTACAGCAACAACAGATTTTCAACGATATGTTATACGAAAATTAGTGGATATAGACTTCAAAATATCAACATTACATGAGGAACAGAAAAAAATAAACACTAAATTAGATAGTATACAAAATCAAGTCCAAACTTTTGTATTAGATGATGGAATGAAAAAGAAAGATGTCGAATTAGATTACATGGAATTCTTTCCGTTACAAACATTAGAAGAGCTAGAAAAATTCGAACAACAATTAATTGAGAATAAAATAAATCGTAAAGCATTGGTATGCGTATTTTGAAAAATAATCTTTAAAAATAATTGAATCGAAAAAATTAAACTTATTAATTTTTTAAATGTAATTTATAATTATAATTATTTTATTTATTTATAAAAAAATTTATTATTTAATTTTTAGATTATACAAGTGGCACGAATAGGTGGAACGGATGCTAAATCGCTTACATTTAACATCTTACGTAGACTTCTGAGTGATTCAGTTGGAAGTTTATATAGCTACATTGGCGGAAAGAAAAAACGTTCATTTTTCGATTTATATTTACGAAAAATTATATTTGGTAAATACAATTTCTATTTATTATTTATAATATTTAAACTACTAAAATAAATACGTGAAATATTTTTCTGCATAAAAAAAATATTGTTAACAAACGATTAGTTTTGTCATGTTCATGCATATTATAAATATAAATAATTTTATAAGGGGCTAGCAAACAAAGCTAGTTCTTGGTGCTTGTAATTATATCTCTTTAATCGACGAATACATATAATATTCCAATTTTAAAAACTGCGAGCCGATAAATGTCGGACTGAAAACACAGCTATCGTTGGAACATTAAAACCCTCCCCTCCCCGTAAATTAAATCGACGAGTTAATTATTTAAAAACTGTAAAGAAATTATTGCGAAAAATATTACCTCAGCCAGGATATGTATTCGTCAATTGAAGAGATATAATTACAAGCACCAAGAACTAGCTTTGTTCGCTAGCCCCTTATGAAATTATTTATATTGTTAACAAATTCAATCAATTTTTTAAAGATTTAATTATATCAAATTGGATTTTTTAAAATTACTATATATTTATATATACCCATATTTATGTATTACTATATATATTAATGTTATTTTATCATGTTTTTTACTCATTCTTATAATCTTACTTAGCTTTTTCAGTTCAGATAGAATATTTTATTATTTTTAAATATTTATTTCTAAATATTTTATTAAATATTTTTTTTTAATACTTTGACATTTTAACATATATTATAGGTGCTGTACGAATCTATTTTCCTGAGACTACCGAACAGAAGATATCAGAACCAATTAAATCCTGGTTAAGGCATGCAAGTGAGCGTAGCATGAAGAAAAAAAAGTATGCATGTTATTTTTTATAAATTTTATTGAATAATAAAATAATATTATATATTATTTTAAGTTTTAAATTTGTTAAAAAATTCTAGCATGGATAAGAGTACAGTTTCTACACAAGATGATGATGAGGACTTAGCAGAAGAGATGACTTTAAATGAATAAACTGGTCCAAATATCTAAGAGTAACGTCTATATGGTCCAGATATTTGAGTCGTTGAAGAAATAATTGCCGGCTTTGAAAAAATTTATTTGATATTTAATATAAGGAAGGCTTGATGACCCGAGGTTACGTCCAACACCTTGTCCATCGATGGTGACGTTTTTATTTTGACAAAAAAGCAAAAAGCAGTAGCTAAACTCGCGCTGGTAGTAAGCTTACTACTTTATAAGATACAAGTATTTTTTATTTTATTTAATAGATATAGGGTTCAGTTATTTTATAATAGATATAGGTTCAGTTATTTTTTTCAATATTTTTTCAAATTAAAAATAATATATCTAACGCGAACAAATTTATAAGTTTTACATAAGCTTCATTATCAGTGCAAATGTTCGTTAATTATTTAAAATGATTATATTTTGTGTTATATTTAACATTTATTATATATTCTATACTATATATATATATATATTAATATGTTATATAATATATATATATATATATATATATATATATATATATACACACAACATATCTTATATAAATTATATTTATAGTGTATCAAAAAGGTTTAATTTTAATTATTCAATAATTGCAGAATGTTTAATTTCATTAAAAAGAATTTTGTTTTTATATATTTCAATAAATTATATATGCGCATACGGAAAATATGCTCTTATATGTACGTATATGTGTGAAAATAAAATTAAAATTTGTAAAACAAAGTTCATGTATGTGTAAGTCTAAATTTATCCTTAAATTATCCTGTAAAGTACCTCAATAACATATTCAGGATGTATTATGGACGTTTAAAAATTACAACGTCTTATGGATGTCTCATGGACATTCGTAGGACTTTGAGCAGGATGTCCTGAGGATGTTTTTAGGTATAGCATGAGGCGCTCATTTGCTATTCCTCAGGACATCCTGAAAAATTATCAGGATTATAACAGGATGTCCTCTGCACATCCCGTAGAGAAAAAAGGATGTCCTTAGGATATCCATACGACATCCATGTGCTGTCTGGGGATCAAGGCTGCGTTCCGATATTCACTGCGAGTACTATAGTTTACGTCACGTATGCTATAGATTTTCAGTACTCGTAATGAATATCGGAACGCAGCCCAAATTATGGAAATCTGTTAATGTATGTACATAATTCATGTATAAAATTCTTTATTTATAGTTTTAAATATGCAAATATTAATCATAAGAAGGTTAGGGGATTAAGGTTGTTATATTTTAACATTTTAAAGTATTGTAATAATGGACCACAAATGTAGTTTGTAAACCAATGATAAACCAATATATTTATTATAATCGACTTAACTGACAAGTAATTGACGATTGAATACAGCCAATTATAGTTAGGGAGCTGGGTGCCAAAATTTCTATATGATTTGTTCATGTGGCAAACATTATTAATAGCGATAATTGTACCATAAGAAACATTAAGGACCGCGTCTGCCACCATGGTAGCGCTGCGTTGTCAATTGACAGCGTTTCGAATTTGTTAAAAAAAAGGGAGTACTATATGATTTGTTCATGTCTGCCTCTGAGGCTGATGTTCAGAATCCTTCTGAAAACAAAGAAAATCGAAGAGGCAGACATCCAGGGCTCTGACTTTTGTAGTAATCAATTTTTTAAACTTTTTTTATGATTTAAAAAAGTGTATATGAAGTGTACACTTGGCAGACCTGAATTGTTCGATTAAAGACAATGTGGAGGACCACAGAAAAATGGTCTGCCAGCATGTTGCCTCTGCGTTGTCAATTGACAGCGCTTCAAAAATGTTAAAAAAAAAGGTGTGCTATATCATGTGTTCATGTCTGCCTCTTGGACTGATGTTTAGATTTCTTATAAAAAAGAAGAAAATCGATGAGGCAGACATCCTGGCCTCTGATATTCCAAAGGCAGACCATTTGAATATTTTTTTGAAAAACTCGATGCTCGCGCCAAGCTACAAGTAAAAAATTCTACGTCTACAAAATATTAATGAAAATAATTAATGTTACATATAAGCAATCGATAGGAGCGATTTTCAAAACATATTTCAAATATTCGGGTTCTAAGTCTGTTAACTGTTTGTTTACATACATACGTACATATTTATAAATATGTACGTATGTATGTAAACAGACAGTTAACAGAGACGCTACGGTGAAAATTTGGACGTCAGTTCTTGGTCTGCCTCTGGCTCACCACGCCATGGAAGAGCCAGAGAAACGTTGCGTTTTTTGCCAACAACCAGAAGCGAGTAAAATTATTTCATTTACTAATAAAACGTTTGAAAAATGTGCACAAACGTTATTAATTCGCAAAAAATTCAATCTAAAATTTTGTGATACCGCGCTGCCAGCTGAGATCAGTGACACGGCAGGATATCACTGATCAATCGAAAAACCAGCACAGTATCTCAGACGACAGCGATGACGACGCTTTTTAAATTTATTTGCTTTTTTTATTTTAAAAACTATAAACTATTAATAATAACAATAAACTATAAACTATTAATAAATTATAAACTATTAATAAACTATAAACTATTAATAAACTATAAACTATTAATAATAACAATAATCAGCCGTAATACCCGCTTTCCCTTGCTTCCATGAATTTAAAAAAATTGTACAGCTCAAAATCAGTAAGCAAAATGTCTGCCAAATTTTTTTCGTATTCAGGGAGTCATAATGAATCGAATGGACGCAACTAGAACCATGAACAAATGACTTAGTAGAGCTTTTTTTTTACATTTTTACAACTACGTCCCGTGATAATGCAGAGCCCTGGATGTCTGCCTCATGGATTTTCTTCGTTTTCAGGATGATTTTGACCATCAGCCTCAGAGGCAGACATGAACAAATGATTTAGTACTCTTTTTTTTTACAAATTTGAAGCGCTGTAACGCAAAAACGCAGCGACGGAGGATCTTAATTGACTGGACCAAATCGATTCGTATTGATCTGAACTTTAATCCCTATCGATATGAAACATGAACAAATCATATACCAATTTGGCACCCAGCTCCCTAACTATTAGGTAGCAGTTTGAAATTAAAAATTATTTATATTACATCAACGGACCAAAATCTTTGGTCGGAAATGTCTTTCTTGTCAGTTAAGTCGATTATAATAAATATATTAATGTAATAATGCTTCTTTCAGACAATCAAAAAGGCAAGGACGTGCCACGCAAAGGCAAATTGAAGCAATGGTAGAATATTTTGAGCGGAATCCACATGTTGCCTCAGGAAAATTTACCACACTACATGGTAATGAAAATTTGAGAGGTAGCTGGGAGGAGTTAGCTCAAGACCTAAATATGTTATCAAATAAGAGAAAAGGAAAAGATGTAAAGTCCTGGAAGACTGTAAGTATGTGATATATTGATAGCATTTTTATATTTGAATAGTAATAAAGTTTTGTTATAGACATGGAGAGATTTGAAATCAAAAGTTTCTGATAAAGTACAAAAACTAAGAAAAGAAAGAAGAATGACAGGAAATAATCCAATAAATATTAAATTATCTGAATTAGACAAACGAATATTAGGAATTATAGGAAAAGACTATGTCGAAGGATTGTGCAATGTACCTGACAGTTTTCCTGAAGAACGTACTGTAAGTGAACTAAGATAAAAACATGCACTGCACCAAGGAGATTTTAGATTAGGGAAATGCTAATATTACATTGCTTTGTTTTTGTTATACGACAAAGGTTTTGAATATGTTAATTTGCCTTTGGATAGAAAAGCTTCGTAGAGAAGTCTATAAAAATAGTCAATTAAATCTTTGTCATATGAAAACAGAACACTACAATTATAATGGATATGGTTGTTCATATTATATAAATATTTATGTTTAGACAAAACATGAATATATATATATATATATATACACACGCACGTACACAAACATATTTTATGCTTTTGGAATGCTATAGAAGAACTAAGAACTGGAAATGAAAGTGCTTTAAGTGCAACACCAGCCCCAATAATAATAGCAGAACTAAATAATATTGGTATAATATATAGGGGAGACCGGGGCTAAAACGTCTACGGGGTAAATACGTCTAATCAAATATCTCGGAACCTGTGTATTGTGCGAACTCGCTATTAACATTGTAAACGCTGCTTATAGTACCCATGTGACCAACGGAGTTTCGGCAGGTTACCTGCCGTGTTATGATTTTTACGAGGGCAAACGTGTTTTCGAAAGGTGAAAGTTACATTTTCTGCGCGTGGAAATTTTGTAATATCTGCAATAATATTTGCTTTCCAAATCTCGAGGTACGTGATGATAAAGAGTAATGCATGCTGAACACGAATCCAGTGTAGTTTTTTCATTATCGTTGATGTCTAATATTTCGTGGGCGATCAAACCTGAAACTTGTGTTTGGGGCTAATCGGTCAGTAAGCAGTCCGGGTGCATTTCCAAGGCATTTTCGGGCTCACTGCATATGGAATATGGATGAGACGGGAATTACAACCGTTCAGACACCGAATGGAGTCATCGGACGTCGAGGAGTGAAACA